>NC_048301.1:75129399-75429399 GCF_013100865.1 Trachemys scripta elegans | reverse complement strand
TAGAGCCCGAGCTCTGGGACCCCCGTGAAGGGGGAGGGTCCTAGAGCCCAGGCTCAAGCCTGAGCCTGAATGTCTACACAGCAATATTTAGCCCTGCAAGTCCAAGTCAGCTGACCCAGCCCAGCCATGGCCAGACCATGGGCCTTTTATTCTAGTGTAGCTGTACCCCAAAGGTCATATCCTGGGAGGTGCTGAGCGTGCTCCACTCTCATTGACTTAATTGTCACTCATCACTCTGTGGGATTGGGCCATAAACCACACAACATCCCTGAGAGGTAGGTGAGGAAAATAGAGAGATCACTTCAACTACTTCTGGGGTAGAACACCACACATTTAATGACCCCCCGCAGCACTGCACAATCATTTAGGATAGGAAGTGAATAGAATATGTTGTGGCTTTTGCTGTTTTGAAAGCTGACCTTTTCAATCTTCTTTCCTTACAGGAGGAGTTTGAAAAGGCCATGAGATGGTATGAATCAACATTAAAACTCCAGCCTGAGTTTGCACCAGCAAAGAGTCGAATCCGCACCATCCAGTGTCATTTACTCATGAAAAAAGAGCGACGGTCTCCATGAAGATCAGCAGCAGCTTCTTTTTTCTTAAGAAAACAAAATCATTGTTCACTATTCTGCTTTTAATGAGGGGTGCTAAGATAAATTGGGGAATCAAGATTTCTAACAAAACTCTTGGAAAGAAATGGGGTTTGGATCAAGGGATTTTTAGTTTGTTTTTTCAGGTGGAGGATTATCTTTGGGAAATAAATACATTTCACAAACCATGATTTAAAACGTGTGTAAATACTGAGCCAAGAAACTTTCCATGTGTCCACGAACTACTCCAGGATTATTAGGTTTTTCTTAATGCTCAAATTGGCGCCAGCACCAACAATAACTTCCTTCATTTTGTAGCATTTAAGTCAATGGAAATGCAAAGCACATCCCTGCACCAAATAGCAAAAAGTTATAATCAGCTCTTCACCCATCAGAAATTCATGCTTTACCCAGTCTCGTCCAGTCCATATTGCTGTGTTACCAGCTTCAAGTTAGTTTGTGGGGAGGAGGGAACATGATTTAATACAAAATCTTAGTTAAACAAAGTGTTTTAGGAACATCAAGCCTTTTTTATACTGTTATTTCTGTTGGGGGATGGGGATGAGTAAGAGGATGGGAACAGCAGAAGACCACAGTCTAAATGGTTTACATTTTGGTTAGAAGACAAAAAGAGGTTAAATCAGTTAAAATCCAAATAAGAGGTTTTATATCTGTCTGTATATTCGAAGCCCTCTGAAGCCGAGTCTTTGTTTTACTAATTCTTTGTTCGCTGTATTTTTACCCATCTCGGAATAAGGTGCAAGTGTTGCAGTCTATCTCTCTGAGCCTTAGAGACCTTGAACTGCTGAGAAGGAGAGAGAACAGAAATTGTGAGCAAACAAGTCAGGTGGAGTGTTTCCATATCAATCTTTTTTGGTCGGTGGAGGACCTGAAGCTCCAGACGACATTGTTGAATCAACAAGGGCACATACTTGGAACAAAATAAAGTTATGTTTATGAACAAAACCCTGGACTGTGGTTTAACTTTTTTATGCGTCAGGTTCCCCTTCTGGGAGAAAAAAGGGAAATGATAGTTTGAGCTGATCGGAATACTTTCGACTAGATTAAATTAATCAACATTTGTTTCATCGAAGCTGAAACATTTAGCAAAGACTTAGCAGTTTTGATGAAATTTTTGTCAGGGTTTTTTTTTTGAGAGAGAGACAACGTTGGGTTATAGGAGATCTCTGGAGCGAAGAATTCTGCTCTGAATCAGGCAGAGCAGGAACATGAACCTGAGTCTCCCATATCCCAAGGCAGTGCCTTAAATGTGCACGCTCACCCCTTCCCAGACACACAAGCTCTGGTTTTGATCCAAAACCAGACATTTTGAGACAATTTAATTTGTGCAAAAGCATTTGAAAGGGTTTTCATCCCAGTGCAGAACAAAAATAAATTTTGGAACCTCAAAAGTGGTTTTGAAGCAGAACTGTCATCCTCCAGTCAGATCTAGTGCAGCTTGTTGAAAAATGAGGGGGCGGGAAAATCACAAAAAGTCAACGTTTTTTGTTTTGAGGTTTTTAAACATTTTAGAACTCTGTTCTTTTCAAACGTCATTTACCTTTTTCCTTCTTCTGTTCCTCCCGTCCCATTTTACCTCTTTTTGTTTTGCTATTGAAAAAGGGGTAGAGGGAGAAGAATCAACATTTTTGTGGCTTTTATTTAAAAAATGGAAAAATTTGGATAATTTTTTTTACAAAATTTCTGGTTTTGGACAGAAGCCATTTTTGACCAGCTCATAAAATACCCCTGTAATGAAGATATATGGGTTCTTTAATGCACTCTGAAGATGAGAAGTGCTGAGAATTATTTATTCCAAACAATTTCTGCTTATCTAGAGAAGATGCAGGTCTGACCAAATACTACAGTTGTACAGATTCATTTTTATAAAAATAAGTGAATATATATGAGTTAAGCGATGTCCTCTGGTTGCCAACAAAGCCCAGGGTGTCACGAAATTTATTTCCCAGACTAGAAGTTTACTGATAGCTAAAGGTTACTGAGGAGGAGGGATGTGTATATAGGCAAAAATACAGAAATGGTCATTTCAGTAAGACAAATTCTCCAAAATCTTTTCCTAGAAGATCTGGTAAAACACAGCTACTGGATCTGAACTCTGAAGAGGCTTGTTGTATGGTAGTCTAGTTTGGTTTCTGTAGCCAAGAGGTGGAGTGCAGGTAAATTGGAAGAAATCTCATCAGTTGTCTGCTTGTGCCAGGAATAATTATAGTAAAAGACTTGCTTATAGTTGAACTGAAGCAACAATCGAGCTGGAAAAATCTATTTACAAAGTGGCTTTTCAGTTTGCTGCTTAACTCAGCCTTTGTTTGCAATTAGAGCTGATAATAGATGTTGGGAGCCACCTAGTTGGTGGTACAAACCTTCCCTTGCTGCTTCATCCACAAATTTTAAAAGGAAAAGTACGGTCTCCTGTTCTGGCTCTAGACTGAAGAGGTTCCTTCCTCTTGCTCCCCTATATCTTCTGGTCAGTATCAAGAGATTGCCACACTCTGGATTCTCTACACTGCTGCTGTCTCTTTCTGGCTGGTGCCAGTTGTTCATATGAATGCTAAGGCCATGAGAACCTAGAGCAGCAGTGGGAGGAAGGTAGAAAACTATCGTTGGCCTTGGCAAATGATTCAGTAAATTTTTATGGACCACTAGAAATTATGCTCAAATACAGCAGAGATGAAAATGTTTAACAATACCATAGTAGACTAGATGTAAAATACCATGAGGACTGCTGTATACTTTTCTCTTAGAAATAGCCATGTAGATAGCATACAACAGGATGGAACAAACACTGTTGATCCGTAAATGAGAATGTGTGCATGACAATATCCACAAACTGGTATCATAAGCAAGAAGATCTCAGAACTCAGTACTACAGGCCTTTTTAATCTGATTACTTTCCAGAGTTCACATCAACTTCTTCAGACAACCTAATAAATAATTCGTCCATTAAGGGAAAGTCTGTTCTTTGAAATCTGTCTTCATCTTGGCTAAGTACCGCAAGGAAGCCTCCTCTGCCTTCTCACCAAATAATTTATATTTACAACTTTCCATTGCTTATTTTTTGTTTAATTTGTACAATCCACCTGTCCTATAACTTTGGGCACATTCACAATTACTATTTAAAAACATTACAAAACAGATCTGAGTTGGCAGTAATTCTGAAACCCTCCTTTTGTACCCAGGCTAAAGCTATGCCTATGCTATAGACCAGGGGTAGGTAATGTATGGCATGCGTGCCGAAGGCAGCACACGAGCTGATTTTCAGTGGCACTCACTCTGCCCGGGTCCTGGCCACCGGTCCGGGGGACTCTGCATTTTAATTTAATTTTAAATGAAGCTTCTTAAACATTTTAAAAACCGTATTTACTGTACATACAACAATAGTTTAGTTATATATTAGACTTACAGAAAGAGACCTTCTGAAAACTTTAAAATGTATGACTGGCACGTGAAACGTTAAATTAGAGTGAATAAATGAAGACTCGGCACAGCACTGCTGAAAGGATGCTGACCCCTGCTATAGACCTTACAGCAGCACACTCGTACCACTGCAGCTGCGCCACTGTAAGGTCTCCCATGTAGCTGCTCTATGCCGACGGGAGAGAACTCTCCCACCAACATAATTAAACCATCCCCATCCAGCGGCAGGAGCTATGTTAGTGGCAGAGCATCTCCTGCCGACATAGAACTGTCCACACCAGTGCTTTCGTCAATGAAACTTATGACGGCTGGGGCGTGGTGTTTTTTTTTTTTTTCACACCCCAGGACCAACAAAAGTTTTACCAAAGAAAGTGCTAGCGTAGACTTAGCCTAAGACCTGTTCAACAAAACCATTCCCTAAGAAAACCTCTGAGTGCATATAGTCTTTGTAATATGCCCTGAATCAATCGAGTTGGGGTGTATCTGATCAAGAGGTGAAACCAAAGAGAATGTCCTTCATTCCAAACTCCATGCCTCAATAGGGATTGACAACTTGAGTATCCCAACTGTTCTCAAATATCAGGTTAAAGCATGAGGTAAAGTATGCTGGACCCAGACCACAGCAGAATTTTTTTTTTAATTGGCTTTGTAAATTAAAACTAACACCCTGAATTGGAAGCCAAGTGCATTTTATGGAGCAGAAAATGACATGCTCCATGTAAAGTCTAAGTAAAATAGCCAGTTCATTCTGCATAGACTGACATTTCTAAGTGTATCACTATAGTAATCTAGTCCAAGAGTGACAAAGACCTGGATAGTTGATGTAAGTTCTCACAGCTGATAGCAAATGTAACAATCACCTGGACCAAAAAAAACCCTCTTGATCACTGCTGCCATGTGGGCATCTAGCAATAGCCAGTGGTCCAGTTATGTATGTTATTGACACAAGGTGGGTGGGCTCTCCCCTTCCCCAGATAGCTCTGTCATCTTAAGATAATGCCATAGATGCCTTGTGCCACCAATAATCTCCCAAAAAGGGAGATTCAGGACAGGGGATGATAATTAAGAAGATTGCGTCAAGCTCACATCTTGATCCATGGACTAACAACATGAGAGATGCTTGCACACTGTCCTCATGAAGGGAAGTGGAGGCAGTCTCTACCAATAGTGGACCCAGTACCACCCTACTAGATAGTATCAGCCAAGAAAGACGCGTCTTAATTGCAGGTGGTAGCCCAAAATTCCCAGAGCACATCCAGGAACTTAGGAAACTTGATCAGCTGAAAGTGGAGAAGAAATTGCGAAAGTGCTCTGCCACCACTGAGGTTCCAAATGAGTCCAAATCAGAGTGCTTTCATCCAATCGGAAAACTCACAGCAAAAAACATCTGATCCTCCCTCTCTCCAACAAAAGGCAGCTCATGGCAAAATCAGAATAGTTCTGATCAGAATTTCTTGAACGCTATAGTGGAAGCGGGGGGAGACCTTCATTGCTCCCATCGTGGCCCACAGCACAAGATTTTATCAAATCTTTTTGTAATGTAATAGATTGAAGTGGGAGCATGACTTCCATGACCAGTACCCCAGCTTCTTCTTTCCTCACTCCATCTGTTGCAAACCAACTGTACAGAAATCAAAAACATGCTCCTGAAAACATACTTCTTTGATTAAGCTTATGAACCCCTAGTTCACGCACTCCTCTATAGCTTACTGTGCAAAAACTTAATCTGGGTAAAAACTGTAGAACTACAAGCCATGTTCTTAGCATTCTTATTGAATCGGGGTTTAGGGCACTTGCTCTGGAGTCAGGAGACCTATGTTCTGTTCTACGGTGGGAATACACACAGCAAAAAACATTCAATTCTCTGTCCAAGAATTCTATTCCCAGCTTTGCCACTGACCTACTGTGTGACCATGGGCAAATCATTTCCTCCTCTCTGTGCTGCTTTTCCTCCTTCCCCCTGCCCCCCCCCTTTGATTGGCTTGTCTATCTAGAAAATAAGCTGTTTGGGGCAGGGACAGTTGTCACTATGTCTTTGTACAGTGCCCCGATTTCAGCTGGGGCTTCTGTGTGCTACATAATACAAATAATATGAATAATAATTACTGTCAATAACCAGTGAAGCTCATCAAGTAAGGAAAGGAGGAATTTAAGAGCCACCTTATCAATAGTCAGCAGGCAGTTTTAAAGATCATCCCTTGAGCAGTGAGAAAAAATCAAGATCCTTTCCCCTAGAGAACTATTGGTTCTTGTGTGTAGTAATCAAAACGATCCCCTGGTTTCAAGCATCATAAGTGGTGTCCCTCTGGAATGCTGCCAGTAACTCTAGAACCTTGATTTCTTAGGAGATCAGCTGATCATATTCCTTTACATCAATTGGGATCCTCTTAAATACAGGTCCAAAAAGGTAAGCAAGGCTTCCATGTCTCCATGTACCTGGGTCAGTTTTTATAAAAAAAAAAATTTATTGCGGAGCACCCAAAAATGCACTAAGCGCCATCTGGACACACAGAGACTCAGCCCTGTCCCAGAAGATTTTATAATCTAAGACCTGTCAACATTTAGGTACGTAATTTTAAGCAAGTGAATAGTCTCACTGAGTTAAATAAGATTAATCTCATGTTAAACCTAGTCACATGTGTAAGTGTTGACAGGATCGGGGCATAGGCAGAGAGATGATTGGAGGAGCTTTATTGCTAACCACAAGCCTTCAAAAGTCATGAATCAGGCCCCAAAACATCATGAGATTGTTTAAAATCTCATGATTTTTTAAAGCCAACTTGATTTCTTTTTGCCTTTGGTTTTTGAGCCTTTAGGGGTGCACTGGGATCATGTTTCCCAGTTTTTCCCTGCAACCATGAGGGTCAAAAACTTACTTTTGTTTTTAAAGGAAAGCGGAAAGTCCCACCTTATCACATGTCTTCAGGAGCTGGAGCTTTAAGTAAAACATGAAATATGGCAAGATTTGCAATAAAATTGTGAGAAATGATAACCCTTGAGGAGGTGAGGCAAACCAGAGGGAAGAGGTACTACTGAGGGAATGTACGTTTACAAAGACAAGATGAGCTAGGTTTACTGCATATTCTACTGGTTTGGCCTGGTTTGGTTTACTAATTTTAAGCACTTCCTCTTCTTTAGTCCCTCAGAATCATGATATTGCTAGATCATGTCTCATTATTAAAATTATTTTATTATTTATATTTTATGATGCCTGCAGCATGCTAGTTGTTTCACAGCAAGGCAGGCCTCAGCTCTAATGAGCTTAGCATTTGTGGGCCCCAACCTACAAGGAACTCTGGGTGGGCACAAGAATCCACCAGTATGGGGCTCTGTGCAGGATCAGGGATTGAGTGACACTTATTTATTCAAATTTTTATCAATATCCATAGCTGTCCAATCCAGTGCTGCAGGTAAGCGAGGATATAACACAGACCAGCAATAGGTGGGCAGGGAAGCAGGAAAAGGTTACTCAGTGTAGGCACATGTTTTTTCTGGGTAGTTGAGATTTTTTCATTTTATCTACAATGTCTTTTACAGGATCAAACAGCCATTTTTTGGTAGGCATTGCTGCAGAAATGGACTTTCAGGAGGTGAGGGTAGATGAACAGATTTTGAAAGGGAAGGCCAAGTGTAACGAGTATCGTGATAGAAGGCACAGATGTGTGAGGAAACAAAAAGGGGGAGAATGGTTGGTGTCATTGATGGAGCAGAGAGGATAGGAAAACAAAGGGAGCCCAGGTCAGAGATATAGCCTAGGCCTGTTTGATGTAAGGCTTGGAAGGTAAGGACAAAAGCGTTTTAACTTGATGCCAAGCACCGGAGGAAGGAGGCTGTGATAGTCATGGTAGGAGATGATCAGGGCATGAACGAATGGTTTGGCCACTTTGATGAAAAGGAAAGGGCAGATTTTTTTTTTTTTGAAATGCGGAGGAAGATGGATCTAAGTAACAGAGAGAATGGTGGTGGTATCGAGTCTTGCGGAGAATTGGAGGAATAGACAGGGCTTGAGGAAATATTATTAACTCAATTTTGACTACATTAAGTTTGAACTGATGGAGAGCCATCCTGGATGAGAGACACCAGGCGTGGAGAAGTGTATCTGAGTGCATTAAGGATCATCCTCTAATACCTTGGTTGCTTCTTGATGTTAGAGAATAGATGATGTTGTTACACTAATTTCTTCCCTTGAATACATATTGCCACCAGACTTATGATGGTCTATGGCCCTGTTGCCCCTGCAGCATTGTCCTTGTTTGGTTGGCATTAAAGTGCTCCACATTTCTCTGCCTAGAACAAAAGATATGATAGCAGCAAATCAAGCAGTGGTCCTTCTAACCTAGGAGTGAAGTAGTGAAAATCTTTGCGCTATACCTTTTTAGTTGTCTCCATCTCTGTCTAGACTCAAAATTGTCTCCTCCCTACGCTTATTTCATGAGATTATTATTATTATTTATTATACTTATTTTAGAGCTGTTTAACTTTAAACTAAGCATCTTGGGTCCTATATGGGAGGGAAAATGGAGAGTTGACTGTCTTTCTATTCACATTTGTCCTCTTTTCTTGTAAGTGATTGATTGGAAATGGCACAGCAACCACGAAAGGTCTCTGTTCTCTGGGAGCCACCACCAGGGAAGATGTGGTTTAAATGTTGCCCTGGTGGTGGCTTTTAGTGTTTCTGAGAATGAGAAACCAATGGCTGTGACTAATGCTGTGAACTTCTTCCGCCTGCACTCAGGCCATGCACCTCAGTTTTGGGATCCTGGTCATCTCCCTCTTGCTCTGCTGAACAAGGAATCCCTTTAGGGTTGCTGTGCAGCATAGTGGTTTTGTAATGTGGACAAATGCCCGCTGAACACCACACACCCCAAAAACACTGTTCCGAAGTCTCCAGAGGGAAATGCTTCTTGGCTTGGCTTGTTTGGCCACTTGGCTCTTCCTCTCGGCATTCAAAGGATTTGGTCTCTTTTAGATCTCTCTGGCGTGATTTAAAGTGCTTTCCTTGCCATGTTGATTGAGGCCTGAATAATCTCTCCGCAAGGCAGAGAAATAGTAATTGCCCATTATTCATATGAATCCAAGGGGAAAACTTCTATTTTTCCATCTTTTTATTTACTGATTTAATCCCAATTTCTTTGCACATCTCCTTTCCCCTAGTATTTGAGAGGCAATCAGACAGCTGCAGAGCTTGAGGAGCTGAGGCCTGGGTAACTCCTTGGCTTAGCAGTTTTTGCCACCAGTACTGGGACTGGTCTATTCAACATGAGACCAGCCTTCCAAGGTCATGCTTCTGACCTTCAAGAACTTTTCTGTATGCCAGGAAAGCCAAGCTGAATGTCTTCAAAACCAATAGTGTCAAGGTGAAGGTAATCTGGGGGGAAGGGGGTGCTGGGAAGGGGATTTAGAAAAGTGGAGTGAATTTTTAGTGTTAGTGAGAGTGAAAAACTCACAGTAGCACAAAACAGGGGCAGGGCAGGATTGAAATATTTGGTATGGCTCTTCAAATCCTAGACGCCACCAACATCTCTTGATTACACTCTTCCAAGACACAGTATACCATACTCACCTGCAGACTGGCCCCAAGGACCCAGAGGGATCCTGGGCAGCAAGTCCTTTTCTTTTCTTTTTTCTTTTTTCTTTGCTGCCCCACATCTTGCCAAACATGAGAGGAGGAGGAATGGTAGTCATTGCCTCCTTCTCCACTTCACTCTCCCTAGTTTCTCTCCTCTTCACTCCAGGGTAGATCCAGCTTCTAGCAGTCAGAAGTTTAGGGACAACCAGAACGTGGGGTTGTGTGTATGAGCATCTTAGCTAATAGCTATTAATGGACTCATCCTCCATGAATGATTCTTTTTTGAATCCAGGTACACTTCTGGCTTTCACAACATCTGGCAATGAGTTCCACAGGACGACTGTGTGTTGTGTGAAGAAGTACTTCCTTTTGTTTGTTTTAAACCCACTGCCTATTAATTTTGTTGGGTAACCCCTGATTTGTGTGTTATGTGAAGGGGCAACACATCCTTATTCACTTTCTCCACACCATTTGTGTTTTATAGACCTCTATCATATCTCCCTTCAGTCATCTCTTTTCCAAACTGAACAGTCCTTATCTTTTTAATCTCTCATGATATGGAAACTGTTCCATAACTCTAATTATTTTTGTACAATTCTCTGTACTTTTTCCAATTCTAATATATCTTTTTTAAGATGGGGCAATCAGAACTGCACACAGTATTCAAAGTGTGGGTTTACCATGGATTTATATAGTGGCATTATGACATTTTTTTGTCTTTTTATCATCCCTTTCCTAATGGTTCCTAACATTTCATTAGGTTTTTTTTTGACTGCCACTGCACATTGAGCAGATATTTTCAGAGAACTATCCACAATGACTCCAAGATCTCTTTCTTGAGTAGTAACAGCTAATTTTGACCCCATCATTTGGTATATATAGTTGGGATTATATTTTCTGATGTGCATTATTTTCTATTTATCATCATGGATTTTCATCTGCCATTTTGTTGGCCAGTCACCCAGTTTTGTGAGATCCCTTTGTAACTTTTTACAGTCTGCTTTACACTTAACTATCTTGAGTAATTTTGTATTGCATGCAAACTTTACCACCTCACTATTTACCCTGTTTTCTAGATCATTTATTAATATGTTGAACTGTACTGGTCCCAGTACAGATCCTTGGGGGATCCTGCTATTTATCTCTCTCCACTGTAGAAAACTGACCAAATATTCCTACCCTTTGTTTCTTATCTTTTAAGCAGTTACTGATCTATTAGAGGATCGTCTCTTTTATCCCATGACTCCTTACTTTGCCTAAGAGCCTATGATGAGGGATCTTGTCACAGGCTTTCTGAAAGTCTAAGTACACTATATCCACTGGATCACCCTTGTCCACACATTTGTTGACCTCCTCAAAGAATTCTAATAAATTGGCAAGGTATGATTTACCTTTAGAAAATCTATGTTGTCTCTTCCCCCAACATATCATGTTCAGCTGCGTGTGTGTGTGTGATAATGCTGGTCTTTACTAGAGTTTCAAACCAATTTTTCTGACACTGAAGTTAGACTTACTAGCCTGTAATTGCCAGGATCTCCTCTGGAGGCTTTTTTAAAAATCTGTGTCACATTATCTATCCTCCAGTCATCTGGTTCAGAGGCTGATTTATTCAATAGGTTACTTACAACAGTTAGTAGTTCTGCAATTTCATATCTGAGTTCCTTCAGAACTCTTGGGTGAATACCATCTGGTCCTGGGGACTCGTTACTGTTTAATTCATCAACTTGTTCCAAAACCTCCTCTTGACATCTCAATCTGGAACAGTTAGTCAGATCTGTCACTGAAAAAGAATAGCTCAGGTGTGGGAATCTCCCTTACATCCTCTGCAGTGAAGACCATGCAAAGAATTCATTTTGCTTCTCCACAATGTCTTTGTGTTCCTTGAGAGCTCCTTTAGCACTTTGATCATCCAGTGGCCCCAGTGATTGTTTGGCAGGCTTCCTGTTTCTGATATACTTAAAAAAATATTTGCTGTTAGTTTCTGTGTCTTTTGCTGGTTGCTCTTCAAATTCTTTTTTGGCCTGCCTAATTATACTTAACTTGCCAGAATTTATGCTTTTTTCTATTTTACTCAGTAGAATTTGACTTCCAATTTTTAAAATGTTTTGTCTCTAACAACCTCTTTTACTCTGCTGGCTTTTTTTTTGGTCCTCTTACTGTTTTGTTTTGTTTTGTTTTTATTTGAGATATACATATAGTTTAAGCCTTTCTTATGTTGTTTTTTAAAAGTTTCCATGCAGTTTGCAGGCATTTCACTCTTGTGACTGTTCCCTTTAATTTCTGTTCAATTATCTCCTCATTTTTGTGTAGTTTTTGACATTGAATGCCACTGTGGTGGATTTCTTTGGTATTCCCACCCACCCACGGATGTTAAATTTAAATACATTACATTATTACTATTACCAAGCAGTTCAACTATATTCACCTCTTAGATCAGATCCTGTGTGCCACTTAGGACTAACTCAAGGATTGCCTCTCCCCTGGTTGGTTCCAGGACTAGCTTCCCCAAAAAGCGATCAGTCATGATGTCTAGACATTTTATCTCTGGATCCTGGTCTGAGGTGACGTTCCCACTCAATATAGGGATAGTTGAAATTCCCCATTGTTATATAAATTAATTAATTAGTGGAGATATTGTATCTCCTAAAACTGGAAAGGCCATTGTATCCAGCCCCCTGCCTTCACTAGCAGGACCAAGTAGTGATTTTGCCCCACATCCCTAAGTGGCCCCCTCAAGGATTAAACTCTCAACCCTAGGTTTAACAGGCCAATGCTCAAACCCCTGAGCTATCCCTCCCCCCCACTGGGTTTCTCTTTCTTTGTAGCCTCTCTAATCTCTCTGAGTATTTCACAATCATGGGACACTTTCATATGACTGTTTCTCTTCAGTTCCTACCTGTACTTTATCAACTTCTATCCTGTCTTATTTAATAGGATATAGAGCATCTCCTTTGATAAATCTTCCTTTAAGTGATTGTGTCTGTCTGAACTGTGTGCTTCTCCGCACCTTTTGCTGTCCCCCTGCCCTTAGTTTAAAAGGGTTTCCTCCTTCCATGCTGGGAAAATAGTCTTTACAGACACTGAACCACTCCAACATTATCACTACTATGGCCCTCTCAGCTGTTAAATGGGAAGCTGCAGCATAGCTGAGAGGTGATCCGTAACAACTTCTCTCTGTGGCCTCCTGGAAAAACTGGACATAGCTGGACTCAGCTCCGGGGGTCTCTCCTGCTGGAAGCAGGTCAGACTTGCTTCCTTCCTGCTCAGTAGTGTACTTTGCTGGGGAATCCTCATCATGTTGAAAACATGCAGTTGTTGGATGTTTGTCAAATCCCAAATCAGCATGGCACTGCCCGGTAAACACAAGTTTTCCCAAAGTACCTTATTCTGGCCCTGCAGCTATCCCATTCCTGCCTCACCCCAGGCAATTCTGACAATGTACCTCAGTCTTGGCCTCCAGTAGCCCCTGTGATTTCAGTTCTGGTGCCCTGCACTTTTCTGTCAACACCCTCTATTTTCACCACAGCACTCGCTGATATTCCAGTCGTGCACACCCCAGCTATTGCGCCAGCTCTCCTCAACTCCAGCCAGCAGCACTCCTTGCTATTCCAGTTCTGAGTTCCCCATATACAGCTGTGCCAATGCCCTGCAGCTCTAACCTAGAGCATCCTTGCTCTTCTTGTTCTATTTATTTTCTGAGACGCCTCTGTCAAATGAGATAGATTTTTATAAAAAATATGAAGGTATGCCCACTGGGGAAAATACTGAGATCAGCAAACGGGCCCCTCTGGTATCCCCAGGTCACTACTGGGAAAATTCTTGTGCATGAACCCATAATGCCAGCATTTATGTAGTGACCTCCATGTGATAATCAAGGGGAGTAGCCAGATCCATTGCTAGAAGGGAGGAAACCATGACTAAAAGAGGCAAATACTGTTCACTCATTAACTCTGCCCTATGCTGGAGAGAGGAGGCAAAGGAGACCAGCCTCGGGGCTGGATTACTTTGTTCTTCCCAGCAGAGGAAGGAACAGCACTGCCTTTTGGAAATGGGAGAACAGGGTGATTTCAGCACAAGAGCCACTTTCACTCCAAGCATATCTCGCCCACTACACTTGTGAGTGGCTGAAAGTAAAGAAGCTGAGGCCTACGCTTCCTCAATCCTGCAGGTGGCAGCTGGACCCCAGCTTGAGCATTACGGAAACTAGCTCTAGTACAGACAGACAAATGTGCATGGGAAGTGGTGGGCAGCTCCCCACACTTGGAGACAGCAGGACTGGGTGGGGGAAGGAAGAAGACTAGAGGGGGGACAAAGGCTGCTGGAAAGCCGTGCCCTTCCCAACACAAAGAGGGTTCTCCCCTCCTGTTTGAGCCTCTAAAGACCTTTGTCACAAACAACAGGTCCACTGTTTTCAGACATTCCCAGCTTTCCCCATGCACCACTCCCTATTCCATCATAGATTTTGTTATAGACAGGGGCAGCAAATATAGGACGGGGGGCGGGGGGGTTGCAACGGCTTGGCTTTGGTTTCTGTCAGTTTAAACTCCTGCCGTTCTCAGCAGCCTGGACACAGAGTGTTTTTTTGAAATTTGGCTTGTAGATTATTAAAGGATCTGAATTCTCAGCAACCCTCCCAGTTAATTCATCACACAGCCAGTTAGCACAATGGGTGAGCATATGTGCCTCTAGGGATTGGTAATGGAAATATAGAGCTCTCACCTTTAGATCACTGGTTCATGTGTAACCTAGATTAACAGTGAATGATCAGGTTACCACCTGATTCTTTGGTAGCCTGTGTAAAATGGCTTTGGTGGACAGGGGTCTGTATTACAAAGTCACCAACATTGTTGACGCTGATCCCCCGCCCCGCCCTGCCGCCCCTATTGAGGACAAGCTCAGAGGAAAAGAAATGAAAACTGAGCTGCGCTCTTATTAGTAAGATGTTCCTTCCAGGGTGAGGACCACTGGCAGGGAGAAGTGTGAGGAAAGCTTTCCCTGCCGCTGTGCACAAACAGGGGACCATCATCTGCCCTGATATCAGTCCGGCACCCTTCACCAGCACTAAAATTCACTAACGAAAATACAAACGTTTGGTTCATTTGCTATATAAAGCAGAGAATTGCTTTGCTAGAGCTCTGCCGATGTCACAGTGCTGAGACCACTTTACATGCAGTGGTTTGAAAAAGAGGAATCGTGAGCTCATACCGTTGGAATGTAGCTTTGATTTAGGATTTCACACTTTGTTACTGAGGCCTGTAGGCTTTCACTGTGTGTCATTTTCAGAGCCAGCCATTGTCTACTTCCACTTTCTCTGGATCCATTGGCTAAGTTCCACGCAGATTATTGTGTGAGTCTTTTCATAGGAGACCTTGAAAACTGAGGTGCTGTGTGCTCTGCATGGACATTAGGGACTGGCTGCAGGCCACAAAATTTGGCTCTGAATCGAGATTCAGATTTCAACCACCCTGAAGTCTGGGGCATTAAGATCTGGGATTCTGATCTGGATACAGCTCTATTAGATATTAAAGATCCCATAGCATGTTTGGTAAAAGAGAGTTGGGGTTTGGTCATGTATCTAGGATGTACATCTGCTCTCCTTTCCCTCTATGCTGTGTACCCAGTTGTTTGCTGGATTGTCTCCTTCCCAGTTTAGAGGTAGCGGTATTTTGGGAGGGAAGGTGGGGAAGTGAAATGACTCCCATGTATATGTACTTTGTAAAGTACATTGGGATCCTGTCCTGGGGTATATATGTACAGCGTCAGTACAGCGTACCAGTAAGAAGCCGGTATCAGCCAGTACGCAGCCCACATTAAAGCGTGCCACGACAGCGCTTTAATGTTGCTGACCCTTCCCCGTCAGCGGCCCTGCCAGACCCTACCAGCCACCGACGGGGAGGGGAGGGGTGGAGGGGGGGGTGCAAAAGGGGCAGCTGTCCCGGAGCTGGCGATTTAAAAGGGCCCAGGGCTCCCAGATGCGGCAGTAGCAGCAGCAGCGGCCGGGAACCCAGATCCTTTTAAATTGCTGCTGGAGCCCAGGTGGCGGGGGCCAGGCAGTGTGGATGGGCTGGCTGCGGGAGGCTGACCCCCCCCCAGCCCCACCCCTTCTGCCGAGGCCCCGCCCCTTCTAGGGGGCCAGAGCCAGCCCCTGTACCGGTAAGAATTGAATATTACTTTCACCCCGATCCTGTATGTGTAGTTTGTAAAACACATCCAGACCAGACAATCGATAAACTGTAACTGTACATCATTATTACAGCCGCTCCCCATGCAAAACTAAGTCCAGCCACTTCTTATACATTCTCAGAGATAGTCTGAGGCATGCAGCAGTCAGTTCCCTCATGCCTCTGTGGGCTATGGACGAACACCAAAGTAGAAAGAACGTTGTAATCTGAGCACATTCAAGTTCCACCTCTGACTCTCCCTCTGGCCTTGGACAAATCACTTCATTTTTCTGTGCCTCAGTTTCTCCATCAGGATTAATATTATGTCCCCATATCATAGAATATATTGTGAGGCTAAATTAATGTTTCCTCAGTACTATGAAAATGAATATCACTATAGAGAGTGCAAAGAATGATTGTTATTCATTGTTATTGAGACCCACCTTTTCCAAAAAGAAAAACAGTAGAGCTCCATGGGCACAAGAGGGCGCCATTCTAAAAGGTCTGACCACATAGCATATCGAAAAGAATGGAAGACACCCTTTTTCTCCATTTAAATGATATTTAGTTTAACATTGTGAAGTTCAACATTTACAATGAGAGGTTTGTGCCAATGCGTTTTGGGCGGACTGAGAAGGTTATCTAGAACTGAAGATCAAGCAGTAATAATTATCTGTATGCACTGGACAGGACACAACCAGTACTGAATCAGAGAAATTAATAATGGAAGTGTCTAATAGAGGTGATCTAGTTGAGGGCAGGATTGGTCCCTGCAGTATACTCAATGGAGCTTTATCCAATCAAGCTGTAATTTTTCCAAGTGATAATATTCCACCTCTTGTCTCTTCCACAATAAAAACTGTCTCCTGATATTCAGGCTAAATTTTCCTTTGTTCAGTTTCATTCTTTGCACCACACTAAACAATTCCTCTCCTTCTTTGTAGATGGTTATTCTGTCCTCCTGCCCTTAGTCATTGTTTGGCTAATCTATACATATTTCATGAATTCTCCTGACCTTCCTTATAAGCAATCCCCTCAGCTCCTTTATCACACTGGTTGCTCATTTCCCCAGATTCTGGTACCAAGGTGTCCAGAGCTGAATGGAGAATCAAGTTGCAGGGAGTTCCCCATTTATCTTTCTTGGCACTTGTCAGTGCAGTAGCCAGTAGCTAGAACACGGCACTTCAACATATGTATTCTATATCTCCTAGAATGTAGGATTCAGGCCAGAGTCCAACTCAAGCAGATTCAAACATAATAGTCTCTGCATTTGGTTTCAAACCAGGTGTCAGAGACCAGCAGACCCACTTTCTGACATATGGACTCAGATTCTGTTAAAAATAAATCAAGTGGGGGGGAGGGGGAAAGGTCAAATTTAGGGATGAATTTGTCTCCGGAATTAGGAGTGAGAGAGACAGCCTTTTTATCTCTGCGTCCCCGGTTCAGCTGGGGCTCATCTCAGTAATGACAAGTAGTTGCTGTCCAATCGCTATTTGGGGACCTGGGTGAAAGGAAATGTGGGGTGGGGGTCTCAGTCCAGTTCCTAGCGAGCAGCTGTCTACCTTCCCAAAATTGCTGGCACATATTAATGTCAGCTGAGAACCCAAGAATTCAGTGGGAGATGAGGGAGTCTGAACAAGTCTTTCACCCCCTAGGATGTGTGGCCCCTCCAGGGCAGGGCACATTGGCTGGACTCAGTGTGGGGAAGCTTGCCCTGCTGATGCCCATGTTGTACCCATTCTGTGGATACACAGAAGGCAGCAATCTCCAGGGCTGTCAACCTGGCCCCTTTTGCCAGCATGAAACGTGCTTTAAAATGTATTCTAAAAAACCAGGAATCCAAACACTATTAAATGCAAAGAAATCATGAAAAACAACAAGGAACAAAAGCTCTCAATCCAAGCTAAGCACTGCACAGACAGGAACCTGCTCTGACGTACATGAGCACCCCATAGGGATTAACTCTCTCCTGCCTGACAAAGCCAGCCTCACAGTCTCCATTTCTCAGGGTGTGTTGTGCGTTACAAATGTATTTAATTCAGATAGATAGATAGATAGATGATTGGCAAATATCGAGATCTGTCTCCACCCATACAACCCTTGGGGCCAAGATATTTCTTCCTACATGAAGGATCCTAAGGAATTTCTCTTGTGAAACTGACACATGACATAGGCAGCAAAGGTCTGAAGGGAAATGGGAAAGTAAATTTTCTATTCTGCTTCCCTGTCTCCTGAATCTTGACTATGGGGCAAGGGCAGAAATTACACTACTACCAATAATTAATCTTTACTACAGCACCTTTCATCTAAGGTTCTCAATGTGTTTTACAGCCATTAATTCATGAGACCTCACAAAATCCCTGTGAGATAAGCCAATATTATTAACCTCACTGTCTAGATGAGGAAGCGGAGGCACAGAGGCAAAGGGCCTCACCCAAGATCATACAGCAAAACAATGGGTAATGGTTGGAATAGAACCCCCAAGACAGGATTCTCAGCTCTGTCTTTAAGCACTAGAGCACATTCCCTCCCTTTCATAAAACTGCAGGGAAAAGGCTGCTGCACTCCCAGCCACCCAACAGAATCTTCTTCAGGAGGTCGTTGTTTATGGTACCTGAGAAGGAAGGGGGACAGGACCACTGTCTCCTGGGAATATACAAGGCCCCCTCTCTCAAAGAATGTTCAGTAGGTTGGGTGGACCAAAAGAATAAAGAATCTCAGCACTGGTTCTCTGCATAGTCTTTTGTGTAGTGGAGTGTCAGCCTTGGTGGCAGTATAATTTGGGAAGGGCTTGCGTCAGTTATTGGTTATGTCAGGAGTTAAAGCAACTGCTGCTGTCCCCCACCTGAGCACAATAAGAGGGTTTGATTTTCAGATGTGTCTCGTTCTCTGATCCCTTTCTTGCTGCGTGTATGCGTGGGCAGTTCACAATCTCACATCAGTCCCATGTGCTCTGGTTCATAGCTCTGCTCTCAGGGTTTTGAAGTACCCACAGCCGTGAAGAGAAAATCTTGGAGAAGCCTTGAGGAAATCTCCAGACATCCTGACACTTTAGAGGGAGTGGCACCTGGATAATTTTTTCATGATCAGTGTGTTTATGGGGAAGAGGACTCAGCTCCCACATCAGTTTTGACTTGACATGACTAGCATCTTAGAGGGCCTGGCTAGTACCTTTGATGGAGAAGTCTCTGGACTGTCTGTTATCAGCCATCATAATAACCAGTGTTTCCTGGAGCTGGGCACAAGACCTGGGTAATCTTATCATTTTGAAACTCTCCCCTTATTAAGCATCTGTGACATCTGCTAGTTCTCAGAGGGACACGTAGGTTATAATAGGCACTAAGTTTCGCTTAAAAAAAAAGAGGAGAAAATGTAAAATGTTTATTTGCTTTTGTTCTACTGGATTTAAAACAAAATGACATAATGGCTCTAAAATCTCCACCCTAGTTGTATTTGTCTTGGGGGGAAGAGAGAAAAGTAAAATGGCTTTAGGAAAAGACTTGTGACACAATGAGTGTATGCTTCTGATATAGATTTGGGGGAACATTCAGCATAAAATGGCAGGTCTTTGAAATCTGTAGTGTTCATAAAATGGCCATCCATCCAACAACCTCATACATAAATGTAGACCGAGAGCTATACTAAAGCCCCATATCCAAATGTCGCTGAATTTTGGTGTTTTCCAACTCTGCATCCAGATTTTGTGGCTTGAGCCTGTCCCTAAAATAAACCAAATTGTGATTGGAGGTACTGAGCTAGTATGGCAGGACTGTAGTATAGAGCTTTACGTAGCTATAGATTAGACAGAAGGAAGATATCTGGCAGCATATGGTGCTGACATATCAAGTTTGGGAGCACCCAACCACATTTTTGGCTGGTCCTGTTTAATCAGCTTGAGCTGTGTTTAATAATTCAGCATGCTTGTTCCGCACAAGTGCTGGACAGCTAGAACCATGTCCCTAGTGCATTATAAAAATATCAGTGGAAAGTCCCATATTTTGCATGGTTGGACTTTTCTGAAACTCATTTGTCTTTCTAAGCTAAATTTCTTCAAATGCAGCTAAGGTCCTTGTCTTCAGTGAGGCTAGAGTGTAGGAGTGAATTTTAAGTTTTAAAAGAGAAACCATGTTAGGGTTATGAGAGATCAAAAAAAAAAAGAAGCATCTGAAAATCAAAAAATGAAAAATCCCCAAGTTCAAGATTGTGTATCTCCAAAACCACTGCCCAATAGAATTTGACCAAACTGGCCAGACCCACAAACCTCTCAACTAAAACCCAGCAGGAGCTGGGATGGTGAAGTGTTTGCTGCATAGTGCGTACCCAATTGTTCAATACTTTCCCTTGTTTTATAAAGCCCTCCAAAGGTTAAGTACTGCTGTCTCACATAGAAAGTTTTAAGTGCCTCAAAATCTGGGCTTGAAACCACAGTGCATCTTGAGCCATAACCCTTGCATTACTGACATGGCCACAGTATCATACAACCTCCTTAACTGATTTCTTCCAGTGCTGTTTGTCTTGCCATCTCCATTTGTTAATTGTGAACGTGGAAACCTGATAGCCAGAGCCCTGATGCTAAAGCCTTACCGATCTCCATTTTACAGAGGCATAATTACATTCGGGGGGGAGGAGAGTTGAATTAAAAAAACCCGCATAAATCTGATCCATGACAAAAGGTTTAAATGTATGGTGTGTGGCCAGTGACATATGACTCACTTGAGCCAATCTTTATAAAAGTAGCAAAGTCTGAATAAAACATCCAGCTGGCATAGTGCCAGCATCCCTGTAGCAATATCGGAGCATAATGGCAGCCAATGTTATCAGTTGTCATCAAGACCAATGGACATCTTAAACCTGTACTCTTGGTGTTTAGTTGGCAGCCATGCTAGAACAAATTCACCTTTTCAGATCCTTCCACCACTGAATTTTCACTGTAATCTCTCTGTACCTTGTTTTTAAGTTCTAGACAATGATGGGTTAGATCACCATCAGATTAAAGATGTGACTCCCCTGCCCTTCCTTTAGACAGATTAAACATGAATCCAATTGTTTGCAGAGCTGGGCCAACCTACTCCTGTACTTTTATGAGGAAGCTTGTTTCTGATTGGCAGGATCAGCAATATGGTTCGCAGACATTAATTTTCTGTTATAAAATGTAACCACAAAAATCCTTTGGGTCTGATTCTCATTCCCTCCATATTGGGGTCTGGAAGCAGGATCAGTGTAGAGCCTACATGCCAGTTCTATATGAACATATCCCCATGGAGCTGTTTCTACCCCCAAAAGTCTCTTCATGCTGCTCTGTTAGTGTAGTGTAACTTAGGCCAGGTCTACACTAGGAAATTAGATTGGTATAACTATGTTGCTTGGGGATGGAGGAGGGGGACTGTACACCTCTGAGTGCCGCAGTTAAACCAACCTAACCCCTGGTATAGATATCATTAGGTCGATGGGAGAATTCACCTGACAACCTAGCTACTGCCCCTTGGGTAGGTGGATTAACAATGCTGATAAGAGAACCCCTCCCATTAGCACAGGCATGTCTACACTGCCGTGCTACAGCTATGCCGCTGCATCATGTTAAGTGTAGACAAGCCCTTTGTCTCAAAAAGGAACATTTAAAGGTGGGTGTGGTTTTTCATTTTGAAAATAAATAATGTATGACAAAAGCCTGGGATTTTGCAAACACAGGAACATAAGAATTGCCATATTGGAGTAGTTGGTTTTTCCAGCCTCATTTCCCGCTGCAGTAGATGTGACCAATGAACTAATGATTTAATTCAGTATTCCACCTTCTGCTACAACAGAGAAGGCTAATGGTCCATCTACTCCAGTATCCTGACTCCTGCTAATGCTGGATGGCCCAGAGGGCAGCTGAAATTCCCCAGATGTAGCTAATTATTCCATTCTAAACTTTGCTCTATATTAGCCCTCCATAGATTGTGTTGGAGACCAACCCTCTCCCTATGCACCTTCCTGAAAGTTGAGATCATATAGGGGACTTCTGCTAGTAGCCTCTCCATGTGAGGTGTGGGGTAAAGGAGTGTTCTCAGTGGGGAGGCCACAATGCTGCTTCTGGTTCTCCATTAAATCCCAGTACAGTGTATAGCAGTGTGTAGCGCTATGCTCATCTTTTGGCTGAAGATGGAATACAGAGGCATATTTGGAGGAGGGGCATCTTTGGATATTTGTAGCAGGCTTTCCATGAAATGCCCAGCCCTGTTAGCAGATATTAATCTAGCTGAAAAAAGGGAAAGTGGGTTCTGCTTATTTATACCCCACATGGATATATGGGAGTTGTGAGTATCTCACTAGACAGCAGGAGCCTTTGTTAGGGATCGGGATGTAGGTGATCTCACTTAGTGGACAGAGCAGAAGTCAGATCTATCGGGCAAAACAGGTATCAGTGGTGCAAGTAGAAATCATTTCTTGCCGGTGCGCTGCACTCCTGGGAGGGACACAAAACGGGGGCACATGACCTCCCCACATAACCCGCCACATGACTCCGCCACGCCCCAAGCCTGGGGCTTCTGCGCTCTCCCCATGATCCACACCCATCCCACGTTAGCTGGGGGGTGGGCAGGCTGGGGGCGGTACTGCCGTGCCAGAGAAGCTGCCGGCATTCTGCTCCTTTCCCCGCTGAGGTTCCGGCAGTTGTACTGCCCCCAGCCCTGTCGTCCGGCAGGGCTGCTGTACAGACAGAGGAGACACAGCTCCAGGGAAGGGAAGGGAGGGGACTCAGCACGGGGTCCTCCTCTGTCTTTCCAGTACACCGTACCACAAGGGTGGGCAAACTACAGCCCGCAGACTACATCCAGCCCATCACCTTTTAATCTGGCCCTCGAGCTCCCACCGGGGAGCGGGGTCGGGGGCTTGCCCCACTCTGCGCATGCCATGGCTCTGCGCAGCTCTCAGGAAGCAGCCGGCATGTCCCTCCTCTGGCTCCTACGCGTAGGGGGTGGGGAAGCCAGGGTTAGGGGAACTGCGGCCAATGAGAGCTGCAGGGGCAGAGCCTGTGGACAGGGTAGCGCAGACTCAGAGCCGCCTGGCTATGCCTCTGCATAGGAGCCAGAGGGGGGACGTGCTGCTGCTTCCAGGAGTCTCTTGAGGTAAGTGCCATCCAGAGCCTGCACTCCTGATCCCCTTCCAAGCCCCAACACCCTGCCCCAGCCCTGCTCCCCCTCCAGCCCTCTGAACCCCTCACTCTCAGCCCAGAGCCCCCTCCTATACCTCAAATCCCTCATCCACGGCCCCACACCAGTGCCCACACCCCCAGCTGGAGCCCTCACCCCCCCCTTCACCCCAACCCTCTGGCCCAGCCCACAGCCCCCTCCTACACCCTGAACTCCTCATTTCTGGCACCACCCCAGATCCCGCACCCCCAGCCAGAGCCCTCACCTCCTCCCGCACTCCTATCCCCAATTTCATCAGCATTCATAGCCTGCCATACAATTTTCATACCCAGATGTGGCCCTTGGGCCAAAACGTTTGCCCGCCCCTGCTGTACCAGCTATAAATATCTTACTGGTATGGCTTACAAGACCGTACCACTATACTTGCACCACTGGCAAGCATCCAGGTCAGGGGTCAAACCTGGGGGTTGGAGCCAAAGTCAAATACTAGAGCCAGGGATCAAGCCAGAGTCAGAACTTGGAACCAGGGGTAGGAGCCAGGACTGGTAACTGATGGTTTGAAGTGAGGCATAAGGGCAGGAACCTGTAGAGAGGCAAGGATCAGGAGCACAGTAGGAATCAGGAGCAAAGGCATGAGTGAGGCAGGAGTACAGGTGCTGGAACTAGGGGCACTGGGAGGTGCAGCAGCACCTCCTGGCTTGAAGTGGTTTCCATTCTCCACAGGGTTTACAGTTTGGTTCAATGGCTCTCAGCTCCCCCCCCCCCCCCACCCACACACAAACTCTACAAATTGTTCCAGCACCATTGGGCAGGAACAGATCAGGAACAGGGTAGGGTGCAGGCACAAGCCGGGTCTAATGCAGCAACAACAGGGAATCACTTAGTCACTTAGATAACTTTCTGTGCCTCCTGCTGGCTTAAATAGCGCGGCTGGACCAATCAGTGGAGCTGGTGATTCTCCAGTCAGGGCTACTGTGGGTGTTGCCTTGGCTAAAGCTATAGTCCTACTACTTCCTGGGCCCAGCAGCTTTCAGCAGATTTTGGTTAGAGGCCAGGATGTAACACCTGTCTAGGAATTCACAGGCCTGGGTTCAGGACCCAGGACATCACAGGCTTTAGGACAGGGGTTCCCAAACTTTTTGCCAGCATGACCCCATTTTAGTAAACTGTTTCCTCCCAGGACCCCAGACAGCATGGAGGATGCCATTTTATAGACCAAAATGGCGTTCTCCACACAGTGTGAACTCACACGCACCATATGTGCAAGATCAAGTTGCTTAGAGGATCTCCACATAGTATGACCTCATACATATGGTACATGCAAAGTCACACTGTGCAGAGGATGCCATTTTGTAGAGCAAAATGGTGTCCTCCAGGCATCATGATCTTGCACACACTGTACATGAGAGGTCCTGCTGTGTGGAGCAAAATAGTGTCCTCTATGCACTAGGGATTGCCACGACCGCATTTGCTGATGGTGTGACCCAAAGTTTGGGAACTGCTGCTTTTGGGTGTGGGCTGAGCAGTCCTGAGGCAGGAACCCTAGCCAAGCTCCTAGGAGCTGAACTCATCTTCATTGTTGATTTCTTTGTTAATAAAACCAAACTCCATCACAGGGGCTGAGTTTGGACATTGCCGTCTATGTGGACTGTGTCTGTAGAGCAGGTTGGAAAAAGTGCCTATTTATAATCATATTCTGATCTCCTTTTTAGCATCTTCCCTCCAAAGATACAAAAGCTTTTTACAGAGATTAACTAATCTAACCCTACAACCACCCTGACTAGTCCTATTGAACAGATGCACAGGTGAAGTGATTTGTCAAAGATCACAGGGTGGCAGAACTGGTAATGGAACCCAGGAGTCCTGATTCCTGGTATTTTATTACCCATTAGACAATGCTTCCTCTTTTGACACAATTGTGCCATTAAGTTGTAATAAATGGTGATGCTCAAATGAATTTCTGCTAGGAGGCTTGGGTGTATTTTTTTAAGTCAATAAATAAGTAGGTATTGTAGCTGTTGCAGTCTGGCGCTATTCCATGAGGCCACAGTGTGAAAAGCACCACTCCCTGTCCTTTCTGAAAGGCTACTCTTCCCTTCAATACCATTCATATCATCCCACTTGCTGCAAACTCACATAACCCCCTACCAGCCTGGGAATTCATCCCCTAAGACCTGATGGCAAGTCTGTTTTCATGGGCCTTGCAGGCAGCTCAGAGGGGCTTGTGAACCTGCCCCGCAGCAGTGGGAAGTGAGTAACAGCACAACTTGTTTGCTCTGCAGGAGAGAGAGGGAAAGGGGAGGATTAGACACAATGGGCGAGTTTTTATTTGCTTCTGTCACAGGGGCTGGGAACAGGTCGTTGTCCCTCAGAAATGGGGAAGGAGCTCCTCAATTTCCCACTTCAAGAGCTTCATTCTCAGGGACCTGACTAAAGAGGAATACCCTAGTCTTATTCACAGAGGTGAGGGGTAAAAGCTAATCAGTGAGACCAAGGAGACTGCACTTCTCTCTCTCTCCCCTAGTGGAGTCTGTTCAAGTCAGGGCTGAGGCATCTTGACAGGGGCAGTGAAAGGCAAGAAAGGTAGCACTCCTGCAGCCTGAGTACATCAGCTCAGTCTCTAGGACAGTCCGTCTGGTGCCTTCTACCAGCACTACAATTAAACAATAAAAACATGCAGCTGATTGCAGCTGCCCTGCATTTTCACAGGTGAAAACTGTATGTCTAGAATGCTATGCAGCCTGGTTGCTTGGATCAAGATGGGGCAATCTGGATTGCTTGGTAAGTGGGGTGCAAGCAAACAATATGTGTTTTAATATGGTTAAATGTACCTATATACACTAGGAACACAGAATGTTGGCCGTACTTAGAGAATGGGGGACTCTGTCCTGGTAAGCAGTGACTCTGAAAAAAATATGTGTGGGGTCATGGTGGCTAATCAGCTGAACATGAGTTCCCAGTGCAACGCTGTGGCCAAAAAAGCTAATGCAATTTTTGGATACATAAACAGAAGAATCTCAAGTAGAAGTAGAGAGGCGATTTTACATCTCTATTTGGCATTGGTGTGACCGCTGCTGGAGTACTGTGTCTAGTTCTGGTGTCTTCAATTCAAGAAGGATGCTGATAAATTGGGGAGGGTTCAGAGAAGCACCATGAGAATGCTTAAAGGATTAGAAAACCTGCCTTATAGTGACAGACTCAAGGAGCTCAATCTATTTAGTTTAACAAACAGAAAGTTAAAAGGATGACTTGATCATAGTCTATAAGTAAATACATGGGAAACAAATATTTATTAATGGGCTCTTCAATCTAGCAGATAAAAGTATTACGCGATCCAATGGCTGGAAGTTGAAGCTAGACAAATTCAGATTGGAAGTAAGGCATAAATGTTTAATGGTGAGATTAAATAACCGTTGAACAATTCACCACAGCTCATGGTGGAGTCTCCATCACTTCCAATTTTGACATCAAGATTGGATGTTTTTCTAAAAGCTTTGCTCTAGGAATTATTTTGGGGAAGTTCTTTGGCCTGTGTTATACAGGAGGTCAGACTAGATGATCACAATGGACCCTTATGGCCTTGGAATCTATGAATTGCCTGCTGGGTCTTTGTATGCACCACAGCTCGTAGCTCCATATTAAATATGAGAGTGACCATGGATGCACAGTCACCATCTCTAACAACACATCCCACTTCGGCTAAGCTTCTGAAACGATAATCTTTCCTTTCTTACCGTCCCATCACACAGGGATGGCTATGAGAATGTAAACCTTCTGTAAACCTGGCCGCCTCTGAAATCCGTATGGAGACATCTGGGGAGAAAAATAAGGGGATTCTTTAAGAAGAAAGCAGCTTTTGTTGTTAAAGCATTGCACTAGAACTCAGGAGATCTGAGTTAAATTTCTGGCTGGGCCACAGATACACCCTCTATGAGCTTGGACAAGTCACTTAATCTCTCTCTGCTTCAGTTCCCTATCTATAAAATGAGGACAATGCTCTCTTTCTCCCATCCTTTGTCTGTCTTGTCTACATAGATTGTAAACTCTTCAGGGCAGGAATTGTCTCTTACTATTGTGTAATAAGGCCCTGGTCTTGGTTGTGGCCTTTAGGAATTCCTGTAATATAAATAAGAAATAATCATTAAAATCTCCATAGAAATATTTTGGAGTAGGAGAGGTTATCTTGGAGAGACAGGGTGAGGGGGAAAAATAGTATGGTAAAATGCAGCTACTGCACCTCCTAAGTGAGGCTGAGTTAGCATCTCTGAATTGGTGCATAAACACCATTTGTTCTCCCTGTACCCTTTGCTGCCCTGATTCATTGTGGGCTGAAGCGAGACCTTTCTGTTGCAGAATTTGTTTTGTCCTCAACTTAAATAAAACAAACTCTTGATAACACAACTTTTCTTCAGCCCTCCCTCTGCCCCCCACACCCCTGCTTCAGGGAACTACCAATAATCTCCAAATACATATACCAACCTCTATAAAAATAGCAGCACAATTGCAAACTTTGGGGTAATTGCTGCTTGATTTCAAAATATTTGTTCTCCTCCTTCCCTGTCTTTTATCTCTCAAGCCTCAATACCTCACTAAAGCAACATCCCTGACTCCCAACCAGGGTTGCCTTCTTAAATGTGCTGCACCATTATTAATGGCAGCAATCTTCATCTCAGAGTATTTAAAAATATACCCTTCTCTAAATATAGCCAATCTGCATGTGTTTAACTACTACAGGGGGAGACTCAATGGGGACCAAAATATTGACATCCACTGGGTGTGTATAATTTGTTTTGGTTCCTTCTCTCTCATACACAGCTTTGTATATTATCTATACACCTTCGTGGAAAATCAGTTATTATTTAGCATGAGGAATGTGGCTGCTGTTTCGATCTGGATTTGGATGGAGTTTCCTTTGTTTATTTTTCCATGCTCTGTCCAAACGGTGTCAATGAGAATGGAGCTTATTGAGCTATTTATAGTCTGTCTCCACACGCGGCTGCACCTTTCCAGCAGCAACATCCCCCCCGGGGGGGAGGGAGAGAGAGAGGGAGATGGCACAGCTTGCCTAGGATTTAGGGGGCAGGAGAAGCGCACCTGGTATAGAGGGGACAGAGGGTAGAGTATGCTGGGCACAGGGAGGATAGAGATTATTTGGCACAGAGATCTTTGTGGGGGGAAGTGAGGGCAGAGAATTTCTGGTATAGCAAAGATGGGAGAAGTGGGAAACAGAATATGCCTGCTATGGAGAGGTTGGGAAGGGGAGTGAGGGCAGAGCAAAGCATGCCTTGTCCATGGGGTGGGAAATAGGGTGGGGGTGAGGCAGCCATCATTTGGAACAAAGGGGTATGGGAGGGAATTAGAGGTAATGCTCAATTGGCAGGGAGTGAGATTTGGGGGGCATGTCGCAGGCGCGGCCCAGCTCGCATGGCAGCGATGGGGATTAGAGGGCAGGGCTCACTTGGAAGAAAGGAGGTTTGTGGGGTGGAGTTCCCCTAATAGGAAAAGGGTTTGGGGGAAAATGGTGGAGCCCAGCTCAGTTAGCAGGGAGGGGGATTTGTGGAGGAGCAGAGACCAAGCTTGCCAAGCATGGGCTAGTCATGTACATCTCAAAGCTTTTAGAACTCCATGTTCTCTCAGATGTCTGTCACGAATGACTCGGGCTGATGTTTGCTGCCCAACCCTCCCTGCCCCCCCATCACCATCCTCCTCCCTTCCTCAGGGTATGGCCTGTGCACAGATGCTGGCTTCTGGTGCTTGCAGAGACAGGGCAGCAAAGGGATAATGTGGCACAACCTCCTTAGCTGCGTAAGAGGCTCCAAAGTGGTCCCAGCATCAAAACCTTCTTTTTATTGTGCCCCCTCACAGAACCCCTCCCCCCTGAATCCTTGGCTGCCCCCTCCCCCCAGCTGTCCCTGGCCTCCCTCATTCCGGGGTTCCCTCATTCCCCCTCAGGCTTTTCCCTTTGCCAACCTGTGGGTAGGTTTGATTCATCCCTTTCCTTACATGCATATTTGTGCTGGGGGCACTTTCCTAAAAGGGGTGAGTGCGACCCGCCCCATAACAGAAGCAGCCACTGGGGATTGGTTTTACGGACATGTTCTGTGGCTAGCATTAATAACCTTGCCCTTGGTGCAGTCTGCAGGGCTTTAGGTGCTGACTAAGGAGCAGGGGCAAAGAGGCATGTGTGTGCACACATCTCTGTGTGTGTGTGTGTGTGTGTGTATGTATAATCTCTCCCTGAACAGGTTCAAGGGGATTAAAGGGCACCCTGTTTTCCTAATGGGGTGCAGTGAAAAAGCTGCAGTTTCTGCTTGAGGTACTGCTTGAGCTGGCAGGCAGGACTGGGCTGGCCAGATGGAGGGATGAGAGGGAGGCAGAGTGAGAGAGAGAGAGGCAGGGAAGGGAGGGGGAGAGAAGGCAGCTAGACACCTACGCAAACACAGAGCGAGAGGAGATCCTTGGATGCAAACACAGACACAGGCTTCCTCCTCCTCCTCACATGCCCCTGATTCATTTCCACATGCCGTACACGTGACATGCTAATTCAGGGCTACTACAGAACTCCAGGGTGAGAGGAGAACGGGGGAGAGAAATAATACCCAATAAAACACCAAACTGCAACCTTTAAGGGGGATTTGGCTCAGCTTAGCAGCATCCCCACTCTGTGATCCCTCTCCCTACCCCAAGGCATACAGTGGGCAGTGAGAAGGGGGGAAGGCCTTACCAGCAGCCCCCCTCCCCTCCACCCTCATCCACCCACACACCACCACCTTGTGTGAGCAGTTACATGTGACTCCAGTACACGAAACCAGCTCAGTGCCAACACACATCACACCCTTCCTCAGGACACGGGGTTAAATCAGAAGTGCATTCCCCCTTCACTTCCCTGCAGCACGACACAGGCTGGGGTGGAGTGAGCTGCAGTCTGCCAAGCCACAGCCTCTGCCCTCTAAAATTGGGAGACTTTGAATCCATATTTTAAAACACACACACACACACACAAAACCCCTATGTGCTTGGGCAAAATAAACCCAAAGCAACCTGGTTACAAACCAGAGGGAAGCATTGCCCAGCACCGTAGTGTGAAATTCTCCCACCCTCTTCCATGCCCCCCCAAACCATCCCAATCTTCTCTTTAATTACCAGTGCCATTCACACCAAGAAGATTTTATGTCCCTATTCACCCCACCCCTACCCCTGCCCATGTTAGGACACCTGCCCTGGCTGCTTATTCCCACTGAAATCTTCCTCCTCCTCTAGCCCAGCACTATTTCAGAAGGTAGGAATGCAGTGGATTCTTGTGTTCAAATCAAGTGTTACTGGAGTCACATTCTGCTTAGGAGAGAGACTGTAAAAGAAGAGAGAAAAATCCCAGTAAAAGCTGGCCAGATTCTGATCTCTGCTACATTGGGGTGAATTGTGGGGAACTGTCCCCCTGAGTTCACAGGCATTACTCTGGATTTACATCAGTGTAATGGACAGCAGAATTTGACCCACCGTATTTATTTCATTGTCCCATTTATATGGCGCTCCCATCACCTTCTTTTCAGATGTGGAGTCAGAAATATACACACCACCTGGATTCACAATGTATATAATGTAAAATGAATAACGACACTGGAAAGACCTCTGCATCCCATTGAAAACCCTCCCCATCCTCTTGCTGAAGCCTGACTCAATACAAGGGTTTTTCAGACTGTCTGAGACCTCCACTGACTCAGGCTCCATCAGGTAGGTATGTGTGTGTGTGTGAGAGAGAGAGCGAGAGAGAGACAAATTCCTGAGCCATTTCCCAAGATCATCCCTGCCCCAGCCTTCATACAAACCTATGGATTGTCAGGTTAGCCATCCCAGCTGATGTCTATGCAGAAGGAAGCAGAATGTGTAGTGCGTAGCAATGGAAAATCAACACCTTGAATTGTACTTGGAAGAGACTAGCAGCCAAAGCAGATAATGGGGTGCAGGTGTGATACATTCTCTGTGCAGTACAGCACTAAGCAAGTAAACAGTCCTAACAGCGGTTTCTAAGTTCCTTTCACATGTGGTCCCAAGCAGAATCCATTGCAGCAATCTAACCTCAAGGAGATGGAGAACTGGATAATGGTGATGAGGGCCAGATTCAAAAGGAGAAGTCAGACTTGACAAAGTAAAACATGTCGGACACAGTGATCTAGGCCACTCTACTGGCCAAGTATTTGACTCCACCCAGCCCTATGTGCTGCCCTGGTGGTGTACAGGGTCTTAAAGGCATCACTAGGGGTCAGAGAGAATTCCCCCAGCACAGGAGTATCTTCTGTTGCTACTTTCGTCACCTCAACAGGGTGCGGTGTGGGGCATGAGGATGTAGGAAGAGGTACATCTGTAGCATACGGCACTCTGGAGATTTTGGGCTGTGATGCAGCCTTTCAGATGCTCGTGTAAATTACAGCAACCCTCAGGGCTGCTCTAATTTATGATGGGAGCTGTATGAGCCCCAGCTAGCCCTGAAGCAGGGTGACACAAAGCCACCTTTGCCCTCCTTCCCCAGGGCTGTGCCTTGTATGTTGCACCTCTAAGAGACACAGTATAGAATCAGATCACAAATTTTTCAAGGAATCAGAGCGGAGACCCAAGGTCAGGAGCAGGCTAGGCCAGCATCAAGCAATGGTAACAAAGCAATTAAGCCATGAAAATGGTCTCCTGAGGGAGAGGGCTGCTTACAAAGTCTTCCTGGACTCCTGTCTCCACTTTCCCTTTCTCCTCTCAGTGGGAGAGAGCAGCCCTGGTCCTAGGCCCAAGGAATGGCTTCTCAGGACAGCTACTTGCCTTCTTCTGCATGCCTGCAAGACACAGAAATGAAGCTCCAGTTCACTGGCTGCTCAAGGTCTCCCCTGATCTGGAAGGCAACTTTCTCAGCAAGAGGCTGGTTATTTTAAACCAAGACCTTGGGGTAGAGAGGAATAGTCTCCAAAACCACACTTTTGGCTTCCACGTTTCTTATTTAGAGGAAGTATGACTGACCCAGGGAGGAAAACCCACCCTGATTAGTGCAAAGTGCAAGGAAACAATGGAGAAGGTGGAAGGGGCTTGAATTAAAAATTCAGTCTAAGTATTTTGGAATGGGGGAAATGGGAATTTGGGTATGGGCAAATAGTCCCATGAGTTACACAAAGTTGCATAAGACTCCCTAAACACTGAGGCTGTGGGCAATGTAGAAACACAGGTTAGTAATAATACATAGCACAATATAGTATTTATTAATTTTACGTCGATTACAGTAACTCCCAAGATCAGGATCAAGGCCCTATTGTTCTGAGCACTGTACAACCATAGAAGTAAGATCCCTGTCCCAAAGAGCTTACAATCTCAAAAGACTGGTAGCATGAGATAGGCAGGGTAGGTGGTCAGATATGCACAAATTCTCATGTTCAGATAGTTTAAGGCCATAATTTATTGTTATTTGCATTATAACAATGGATCAGGGCCCATTGTGATAGGTGCTGTACGAACAAAAACAATAAAATGCCCTGCCACCAAGAGTTCACAGTCTGAGTGAAGAAGGGGCCATTTAGTCTGACCTCAACAGGATACAACACACAAGCTAGAGCTGCCCCAAGGAGTCCTGCCTCTTAATTCCTACTCTAACCATTATACCACATGCATTTCTATATGTGTAGGGCGATAGACATGTCATTATATGAATGTCTGCTCTCTCCAACTGCCTCTCGCCCCAGCGACTTGGTTGGTTTGTTATTTAGTGCTTTTCACCTTCTAAACACTTGATCAACAATAATTCATCTTCATAGCTCCCCATGAGGTACGGCAGTAATACTTGCATTTTACAGAGACTTGCCCAAGAAGGGAACAATGTGATAGGTGTGATGAGAACCCAGGAGATCCTGGTTCCCAGCCTGTACTCAGGGCTGTGACACAATAATCCCACAGCCCTTGTGCTGATAAAACTCTCAGTGAGTTCAGTGGAAGCTTTTCACTGTGTATAAGGACTGCAGGATTTGGCCCTGGATTAAAATCAGTTTCACCTTCCCTTTACTGCCAAGATCTGCATTGAGTGTTTCCCCTGTAAGTGAAGTTTGTGATCAAATACTTATCCCCAGAGTCAATCTCCAGTGTGTTGGTATCTGTTGTTTCCAAGCTCTGTTTGAAATTCCTCTGTGCATTTGTGTTTGGGTCTCAGTTCAGTTCCCAATGGATAGTGGTCCACATAACAAAACCACCACCACAACTGGCACTAGTTAGCCCCACATTAGGGATCACAGTAGAAAGGCTAAATACTGAATGGACTATGGAGACTAAACTCTCTGCTAGCTCAGGTTTAAGGCATTCAGGGGGGCACCATATAGGACGAGGTTGCCCTGCTGATGCCAGTACTGTGCCTGCTCTGTGGATAAGTAAGGGACTTCAGGGTGTCAGCTCCAGCATCTTTTGTCTTGGCTAAATTAGCTGAACCTTTCTGAAGCCATTTGCATGTAAATATTTCTGTGCTCCTTAAGGGATTTTTATTTTATTTTATTTGTGTGGTTGTTTTTGTTTTGTTTTGTGCACTGGCCTTTTACCAGGTCATTTACACACTGTGGCCATTCTATTTCTGCACTAGGTGATGTTTTAAAATAACACCCAGGCTCCAGGAATCCTGCAAAACCTCTTCCTGCAAGCATCACCCACTCGGGTGTGGAGGGGCTTGTAGTGCGAAAAAGGGAGCTAAGTCAAGCCACAAGGGGGCATGTTCTGTTCTAATTCATAAAATGTGAATTCATTGACAAAAATGCTGAACAATTGGTGAATGGTGTGTGCATAAGTTAATGCTGCTGAAGAATATACCGTAAGTGACTGTCAGGGGTTGTACGCAGTAAAATGGAGAGATGTGCTGGAGCAGTGGTGTCCTAAAATGCACCTTGTGGATGCCCTCTGGTTCTCTGTAGATTAGAATATGTCTACATTAGGAGTACTTTACTGCAATAGGAGCACCAGTATACTATACTAGCAGTGCACTCCTAGAGTGGATGCAGCTATACCGGCAGAGCTCTGCTCTGTATCGGTATAGTAAAACCACTCTGCAAGAACCGAACAAGCTATACCAGTAAAAGTGCATGTTTGCCAGTATAACTGTGTCCAAACGAGGGCTTCTGGCAGCACAGTTATGTCATTCAGGGATCATCCCTCTTCACACCCCTGATCTATGCCTGCAGAAGTCTGTATGATAGCATAGTCTGAGATAAGGAGCTGTGGCTAGTGGAAAGTAACGAGTCTAGTAACTGCCTCCAGTTCCCACTGAAGTCAATGAGGACAACAATGGTGTAACAGAGGGAAATATGTGGCTTTAGTGACCCTAGCTGACTAGAGTCTAAGCTGGTTCTGGGGATGCCTTGGTCTTTGGGGGTTTTGTAACTAGTGAACTCAACCAACAAGTATTTTGGATTCCTCTGCAAAGAAAGCTAGAAGTGGGAGGGTCATGTTCGTATGCAGATTATTTATTTCTAAGCAAATTAGATGCAGCCCATCATCTCCTAGCAAGGTGTCAAAACAGCCTCAGGAGTTGGAAAGTTTTGGTGTCCCTGTTCTATAGGAACCACTGAGCTGCTACAGTCAATTCTTTTAAAAAGGCCATAAGTTACCTTCAACCAGGTAGTTTGTATTAGGGAAACTTGCTAAAGGACCAATGATACTGAATGGAAAGATTAAAAAAATCTTTTTTGGACCATTCTGCTGCTATCTCATAACATTTGTCTAGTTCTCTCTTCCCTCTTAGCTCTTATATAGCACTTTTAATCAGTGGATCTGAAAGCCCATTACAAAGGAGGTCAGACATTATCGGTATGTTCATTTTATAGATGAGGAAACTGATGCACAGAGATGTAAAGTAACTTGTCCTAGGTCACCCAGCAAGCCAGAATAGAATCCAGGTCTCTTGAATCTCAGTCTAGTGATCTAACCCCTAGGCCCTTATTCCTCATTATGGTAATCCTCCCTGCTCCCACTATGTCTCCCTGATTTTTTACAGGGTAAAACTCATAAATTGTTCGCCCTCTCTGACACTGATAGAGAGATATGCACAGCTGTTTGCCCCCACCCCCCAGGTAATAATACATACTCTGGGTTAATTAATAAGTAAAAAGTGATTTTATTAAATACAGAAAGTAGGATTTAAGTAGTTCCAAGTAGTAACAGGCAGAACAAAACAAATTACCAAACAAAATAAAACAAAACACGCAAGTCTATGCCTAATACAGTAAGAAAACTCAATACAGATAAAACCTCACCCTCAGAGGTGTTCCAGTAAGTTTCCTTTTACAGATTAGTCTCCTTCTAGTCTGGGTCCAGCAATCACTCACACCCCCGGTAGTTACTGTCCTTTGTTCCAGTTTCTTTCAGGCATCCTTGGGGGTGGAGAGGCTATCTCTTGAGCCAGCTGAAGACCATATAGAGGGGTCTACCACGAGCTTAAATAGACTTTCTCTTGTGGATGGAGACCCCCCCCCCTCTCTCCTATGCAAAGTCCAGCTCCAAGATGGAGTTTTGGAGTCACATGGGCAAGCCACATGTCCATGCATGACTCAGTTTTTACAGGCAGCAGCCATTGCCCACATGTTATGTTGAATATCTCCAGGAAGACTTCTGATGTGGATTGGAGCCTTCCAGGAACCATTGTTTGTTAAGTGTTTCTTGATTGGGCACTTAATTTGCACATTCCTTTCTCAAGAAGCTGGCCAAATGCTTTACTAAGGCTATTTAAAACCAGACAAGTATACAACCAATATTCATAACTTTGAATACAACAATGACACATGCATGCAAATAGGATGAATATATTCCATAGCTTATAACCTTTACATAGATATGTTACATGGCATATGTAGCATAAAACATATTCTAGTTATGTCATGTATACATTCATAAGCATATTTCCATAAAGCCTAATGGGGTGCACCGTCACATTGCGGACTTCAGTAACTCAGCCAGAGGTTAGGGGTCTATTTCAGGAGTGGGTGGGTGAGGTTTGTAGCTTGCAATGTACAGGAGGTTGGACTAGATGATCATGATGGTCCCTTCTGATCTTAAAGTCTATGAGTCTATGGTACTGACTGTGAAGGAGGCAAGACTGTGGTGGCAGAGGGATGTGCTGATTCAGCTTATCCATTCAGCAGCCTCACCCTATGTGACTCTCATGTAAAGCTCCCCCTCCATGCAGCAACCCTGAGAGAGGACAGAACCTTTTGATGTTAGGAGATGGAGTCTACATCTCCTGCTACCAGTCTCAGTGAGTGTGGCCCCTGAGGTGAGCAGGCCCAATTCCAATGACTTTGATGGTGCTGCACTCACTCATACCAGGACTGAGCAATGACCTTAGACATTCAGGCTAGTGAGAAGGGATCCATCAGAGTTTAAAATAAGCATTTGAAATGAGAGGTTTGTGATTTTCCCCCCCTGCACCCCAAAAGTGCCAAGTCACAGCTGACTAAAACAACTTTCCGCCCTATATTCTGAAATCCTCCCAATCCCCAATCATCTTGACCAGCTAATGTGTTAAAAGACAACTTGACCTGTCTACACTCGGGTTTTAAAATGTGTTCCCTGAGGCATTTTAAAAACACCACCTTTTCCCCCAGTCTAGACAGGGAGCCTGTATGATACTTTCTGTGCATAAGCACAAACCCCAATATTATTAGTTATTTGTCTTGCAGTAGTGCCCAGGGATCATGAAGGGTCCTACTATGCTAAACACTGCACAACCACATAAAATAAAAGGTCCCTTCCCCCACGAGCTTACAATCATGTTGTGCTGCTATTGCTGTGAATTCACCAGCCCCAGAACGCAGGCAGGCACACTACAGCTGTGCAAGTGTCTTGTTTCAATTTAAATCCCAAGAATGCTCAGGAGATGTCACCTAAGGTCAGTCTGGGAAGATGTTCCTGACCCTGGTCCAGTTCCCAGTAGCCAGCACCACAAACCACCCCTCGCCCCCATCCAAGTTGGCCTGTTGTTGAGCAGCACAGATGTCCAGGACTGCATGAGCCATGCAGAAAGAACACTTCCCCCTCACTTTCCTGGGCAGCACAGAGCAAGGTTCCAGCCCATTCTGGTTATGAAGTGACTGCACCTCTGGGGCTAAGAGAGGGAGTTCAGCCTCTGAGACCATTCAGTTCTTGGCACCATCTATCTCCTTCCTCAAGCCCCCTACTCTTGTTCTTATGCTCTGCCAACTTTGTGTTCCTCTGGGTCCCTCCCATTTTCTGCTATGCCTGGAAGAACCTCCCTGAACCCTGGCACCATGCAACCCATCCCTGCTCCTTCCAGTCCCTCCTAAACACCCCACTTCTTCAGGTTCTTTTTCCAGGGCTGACCCTTCTGCAATGATTCCTAGGAGCATTTAAACAAAGGAAACAAACAGCCAATTGGATTAAGAAGTAGAAAATAACAAGATGTGCATGTCACACATAAAAATAACCTTGGGAGTTTATATTGTGTTTTCCTTGTCCCTCCCCTTGTCTGTTTGGTTTTTGTCAAATGTTGTTCTTCCCTATGTCATGTCTAAGTTAGACTGGAATCTCCTCGCAGCAGGCACACTGTTTTATTTCTCTATGAAGAGCCACGCACACTGAGCTATCTCCTACTGTAGTAAATGCCCACAAACTTAATCAGTGCCCAGTCAATCTTGCCCAGTGGTACCTCATGTCCTTCCACAATGTGGAGAATGGCTAAACTTAAACCTCTGAAGAACAGGCAATACCAAGTTAAGGTACACACCACCCCCACAATGCAACCTTAACTCTGCCCTCCTGAAGCTGGCAATACCCAGTGGAAAGAATGGTGCAGGAAGGGGAGGGTGCCATAATAAGTAGACTTGAGAAAGTTCGCAGAGCATGTGTCATGATTTGTGTTATGGTCCACAGATTTGAATTCTAGCATTTATCTGCGCACTGTAGTAGATGTAGTTGTATTGAATAGTGGAAGGACTAGTTGCAGCAGGCTGACAGAGTTCTTACTGTGATATGACAAGCGGGGCATGCGTACTTTGAAGGATCAAATATACCTCATTTCAGTGTTGAGTTCTGTAGATAGTGTCCACAGAAGCATGCAAAGGTGTTTTCTTGACATAGGGATTGTCAGAGGACTGGTGGCATACATGACTGTCATCTCCAAGGCTTACTGAGGGCAATGTCTGAGATGGAATCTTCAGGGCCGGGGGGAAGGGGAAGTAACATTGAGCAAGTCTGGGTTGGTTTGTGTGGAGAAGACTCAGCCCAGGTCTACACTAAAAAGTTAAGTCAACCCAGCTACGTCACTCAGGGGGTGTGAAAAATCCACACCCCTGACCAACGTAGTTACACTGACCTAATCCCCAGTATAGACAGCGCTAGGTTGACCAGAAGAATTCTTTCATTAACCTAGCTACCATCTTTAGGGGAGGTAGATTAACTACAGTGATGGGAGAACCCCTCCCATCGCTGTAATGAGTGACTATGCTGCAGTGCAGCAGCAATGCAGTGTTTGAGCATAAGCCAGGGGTGGGTAGTTCCTGTTTGCTATGCCTAACCTAAACCCAAGTTTTGCCTTAGTAAAGAGGTGATAGATTTTGTCCTACACTACTTATGTGCTGTTCCAAAATATTCTGTAGCATCCATAAGGTTAGAGTGCTAGTACATGTACAGTTGGTATGCTGGGGCATCACTCAAAGAGGGCAGAGTTAAGGTTACATTGCAGGGGCATATACCTTAATATTGTATGTCCTGGTTTTCAGAGGTTTAAGCTTATGTTACCTTAACTCTTCATTTCCTAATGTCCAGATATATAAATTTAGCCACTCTCCACATTATGGAAGGGCATGAGGCAGCACTAGGCAACATAACTCTTCATAAACAAAGTTTTTAGGCGTTTCATTTACTTGTTTTTAAAAAACCAATAATTTCCTAGTATTCCCATGTACCACAACCCAGCCCCTCTTTCCACTGCCTCTGGCTCCTTAGCAATGATTACCAGGGCCAGAGGATACACTGGCTATATGTTAGTCACTTCACCAGCCCTGCATGATTTGCTTGTCTCCCATCCCACTACCTGTCCAGAACAACCTGTCTTCCCTTCTTAGTCCAATCCCCAAGCCCACATGTAGACACACCCTGTGCCAAGCCCACATGTACACATACACCACATTGCTCCAAGACCCACGCCCCACACACCAGCTCTGCTCTTCTTGCCACTCTCAGAGCCATGCAGAGGTTTTGGGGGGCTTTGAGCAAAATCTGAAACTGAGGTCCCCCCATCCTTCCAAAATATTACCACTGAGAAGAGGTCCTGGAGTGGGCAGGGGGGTTGGAGTCCAAGGCCACACTGCACTCACCCCACAGCGGTGGCTTGGCTGCTGTTGCACTGGGCTGGGTCCAGCTTCCCCACTCTGGGAGTTGCAGCCTGGTATATGGGATCACACCACCACTCATGTTTAGCCCCTCTGTCATGATAAAGGGACGACTCGGCCAAACTAAGTGGCACTGCAACTTAGGGTTGCCAATTTTCTGACCGAACAAAACTGAACACCCTTGCCCTGCCCTTTCTCTGAGGCTCCGCCCCACTCACTCCATTCCCCCTCCCTCTGTCACTCGCTCGCTCTCCCCCACCCTCACTCACTCACTCATTTTCACTAGGCTGGGGAGGGTCCCTTTTCCACCGGGTGTTTGGTTGAAAACTGGACACCTGGCAACCTCATGCCAGATCACACCACTCAGTTTGGAGACCTGGGGCAAACTGCCCCTTTCCCCTCAACTCCATGCCCTGGTAAACTTAGAGAGGTCATGGGGAGGTGGAAAGGTGGTGGGCTGGTGAGGAGTGCAGGAACCAGCTGGAGTCCTACCTTACCCCAAATTTGGGCCTAATGTATGGACAACTAGCTCTACACAACTATCAGCAGCACAGGCAGCTCAGAGAGGAGTCAAGGGGCCCGTGAATAAGAACACCTTCAATATTGCTTGAGCTGAGATACATATCATGCTCCTGAGATCAGTTTGTTTGAGCCTCAGATGTGAGCCAAAAAAAGTTAGAAAATTGAGCGGATGTTGTAAAATGCTGGTTTTTAGCAGGACTGTCTTTTGGGAACGCTTTGCTCAAATGACCCCAAGTTCAGACCACTAACGCCACCCCCCCCCAGTATGCCCAGGAGGCACAGTAAATTTCAAGACAATCCATGTAACCTTGTGGATTTTAGAGCACTTAGTATAGTCCAAAGAAAGTGATGCTCAGCCTTAACTAAGGGACCTACCACTGAGGTTTCTAAGCACCCATGATGTTGAAGCAATAATAAGTGATAATTGAAGTACCAAGTATGCTAGTTATTTATCATCTCCACACTTAAGCCCCAGTCTTGCAAATATGCATGTGCTTAATGTTAAGCCCATGAGTAGTCCCATTGACTGCAATGCCTTTAGTCACAGGAGTAACCTTAGACACATGAGTAAATGTTTGCAGGATCAGGGCCTTATTTAGGAGCTGATCCTTTAAGCTCTTACTGCCAGGCGAAGTGCCTCCTGAAGTGAGTAGTTCCATTGATGGGACTACTCAGCTCTAAAGATTACTGTGGATAATAATAGTTTGCAGGATCAGCCATCCTATAAGTTAAGTATGTACAGTTCTGTACAGGGGCACGTCAAGGACAGAGAGAGAACCTTTATGTGGACACTTGTCCACGTCGGGTATGTCCACACTGCAGTGTAAACCCAGGTCTGTGGGACCCAGGTTTATGGACTGATTGTTTCCCAGCCTGTATTTGAGCATCCACACTGCATTGTAAATCTGGACTTACAATTGCTGGACATGGATCTGACAAGGTATGTCTAAACTGCAATAAAAAAAATGTGACACCAAATGTCAGAGACCCTGTGGGGTTCAGGCTGCAGGGCTAAAAATAGCAGTAGAGACATTCAGGCTCGGGTGGGAACCTGGGCTCTGAGACCCTCCCTCCTTGTGGAGTTTCAGAGCTCGGGTTCCAGCCCAAGTCCAAATGTCTTAACTGCAACTTTTTGTCCTGCTGACCTAAGCCAGCCGTCAGGGCCGGCTCCAGGGTTTTTGCCGCCCCAAGCAAAAAAAAAAAAAAAAGCTGCGATCGCGATCTGTGGCGGCAATTCGGCGGGAGGTCCTTCGCTCCGAGCAAGAGTGAGGGACCGTCCGCGGAATTGCCGTCGAATAGCTGGACGTGCCGCCCCTCTCCAGAGTTGCCGCCCCAAGCACCTGCTTGGCAAGCTGGTGCCTGGAGCCGGCCCTGCCAGCTGTGGCCATGCTGTGTGTCTTTTACTGCAGTGTGAACATTCCCACATCCATGCTAAGGCATCCATACTGCACTTTGCAGACATACTGACTTGGGTCTGCAACTGCATCCACACTGCAAAAGGACAGGACTTGGGACCCGAGTCTCAGCAGGACTCGGGCTCTGACACACCTCCTTAGCAGGGTCCTAGGTCCTGGCTCCTGAGTCCTTGCTGACCTGACTCAGACTGATTTGTGTGTGGACAGAAGTGGGGCTTGGGCTCAAACTTGAGTCAGAACCCAGGCTTAGAGTGCAAAGTAGGCATTATGGATACATCTACACAGCAAGCAGGATCCTGAGGCAGCGAGTCGGCACTCAATAGAGCTGTGTAGACCTTCTGGCTTGGGCTAGAGCTCAGGTTCTGAAACTCATCCCCCTTCCTAGGAATCACAGCCAGAGCCCAAACATCTACATAGCTATTTATAGTGCTATAATGTGACCCCATGTATGTAGACCCAGGCTCTGAAGCCCTAAGGGTCTGACCCAGAGCCCTTGGAAATCACCCCCCTTCCCTCTCACTTCCATGGACTTTGGATCAGGCCCTAAGATTTGAGTCTTATTTCTACATGGTAAATGGAATGAATTTTTAAAAAATTAAATCAGTTTTGCTAGGTGACGATCAACACAGTAAGGAAACTAATAAGCAGATTGCAAACTTAAATCCACCTAATCAAATTCCTCTCTGCTGCGGTGTCCTTTCTGTGAAATCAACCTGCATTAAAGGGGCTATGGTGCTGTTTGTGAATGTACCATCTCTGCAAATTACCAATGCTCCATTGCATTGTGTTTGTATGAATGGGGGTTACATGTGCTTGCCCACTGGTCCACGTGAGAAGTGGGCTGAGGAAGGAAGGATGTTTTTTTTTTTTTTTTAAAGAATCTAGGGGGAGAGAAGTGGAAGCTGTGGATTCATAGTAGAAAGGGAATGGTATCCTAAAATAACCCCTCTGTCATTTACTCAGCCACCCACCACTCAGTGCCAAAATAAAGGTGCAGCTCTTTCATTTAAAATTAATTCTTGGCCCTGGAGGGTATCAATAGATCAATATCTTGTGCTTCTGATCTCCCGTGGGCCACCCTTCAATGGCTCATGCAAAGGCTAAAAACAGAAAGATGCAACACAAAAGATACTGCAGTCAGCTCAAGCAGGGGGGTTATTTTTAGATCAGTAAAGGGAAAGGAGGAGAGGGGGGGAGAAGGGAAAGAGAGAGAGGCTGGTGTGGGGTTTGCAATCTAATTTGGTCTTTTTTTTATTATTATTATTCCATCAATGGTATTTTCCATACAATCTGATTTCTTTTTGACTCCTAGGGAGGGGGGCTAGGGTGGGGGGAAGGCACAGCAAAGCTGGGCTGAAGATTCTGGAGTTTTATGGCTCATTCCAGCTAGTGGCTTCTCTCTGCCAGTTGAATTAATTTGATACTATTTTTGAAAGTCAGTGTTTCTAAGGGAGACCTAATGACGCAATGACGTCAATGCAGGTCAATAGCACACACTGGAGGAACTGACTGTGCTACCGGGAGCCAAGGGCTGGGAGCCTTTTCCAACCAACCCCAGCTTCTGCACACACACACAAAGACTCCTGGGGGAGGGGGGGAGGAAATCCTAAAGTGGTGTATGCACAATCCCCCCCCCCAGCTAACCCGAGACCCCTAAAATAAGATGCATGCTGTTTGTAAGCACCAAAAAAATTCTAAAAAAAAAAAAAAAAAAGTGATCATCAGACGCACTGCAGTGCAAAGAAAAAAAAACACCTCCCTACCTGTCAAAGGCAACGTTATTGTAATCCACACACACACACACATTTAGGTTGTGAAATGCAACGCACACAACATTAGGGGCTTGCCTATAAATAGAGCCCGCGAAGGTGCGTGCATTGGCAATTTGTTCCCCAAACCGGGAGGGGGAGAGGGGTGTTTTGCAAACGTGGGTGATGAGTTATTCTGCTCTGATCAGTTACTCAGGAGGTGCCTGGATTGGTGGTGTGGGGGTGGATGCGTGGGTGGGAGGGTGAGTGGGAGGGGGGTTTTGCTTCTCTCTGTCTCCAAGTCAGGCACAGAACACGAACTGGTTTTTTTTTTTTTTTTTTTTTTGCTTTTCTCCTGGAAGAGTGCAGACACACATTACGCGAAACCCACAGCCTTTCGCGAGAGACACAGCTCGAAACGCTCTAGTTTATTTATATAACCCCCACCCTCCCCCAACACCTTCTTCCCTTCCCATCCCTCCCCAAATTCCCTGGAAATCCAGCTGAGGCATGTGGAAGCGGGGCAAGCGTTTTTGTTTGGGGTTTTATTTCTGGTTTTGCTTTGGGGTTGTTTTTTTTTTTTTTTTTTTTTGCACACAAAAATATAAGTGAAGAAGATTTTGCAAGGTAGGTTCCTGTCTGTGTGTATGTGCGCGTGTGTTGTGCATTAGCTTTTTGCAAAGTTTTCTGATTTCAGTTGTTGGATGCTTTTGCAAGCAGCAGACTTTGCTGATTTGTTCTGCTGCCTGCCTTTTAAAAACCTCAACGACATTGCATTTCCCCCTCTTAAAAAAAAAGAAAAGAAAAGAGTCCTAGACTGTCGTGTCGTGCGTCCTGTGTATTTGATGATTCCTGCAGAAAAAGCGTGTCCGTTTTTGAAGAAAACCCGGGGGGGTAAGAGGGATATTTAGGATTTGCTTCCACATTGTTGCAGAGTTTTTTTACTTTCACTTTGTCCCATTTTTAGGAGGTTGGCTCACTCTCGTAATGATCTTGCAAATGATGTTTTAATTGCGAAAAGGTTTTAAAGTCAGTAGGAGGGTGAAAAGGAATTGGCATTTCTTGAATACAGAATTTGCCACCATTGGGAATAGACAGACAACCTATAGATTTTTGGGGTGTAAATTAAGTAGTAAGAGTAAATGATAACAAAATAATAATAAAAACTCTCTGATGCAAGAGTGAGAGGCTGTTACAACCTCCAGCCACCTGTAGAGGGAAATCTTTATACATAGTAATCTTTTATAGCTGTATCTATAGGGAAACTAAGGAGAATTACATGTTCCAAACTTTGCTACTCTCTATATACAACAAGAAGTGCAAGCTGTTTGGTTAATTTTAGGGTGCTTGCAAACTGCCATAGCCCTTTAGATTAAGAGAAATGGTGGTATTTAGTATCTCCTGACTCTTAGCTACAACCAAGGTGGAGACTGAAATAACTATGATGCAGGTTCTGGTTTAATGCTGCTTCACTCAAAAAAGTGGTTATCAACAGGTGGTTCGCCTGAGAAGAGTAGTTTTGATTTATTGATAATTTCAAGGTATGTTTATAATCTGGGCAAATCCAGGTGGGTTTTATTGTTCGAGGAAAAGGGAGTCATTTCATTGTTTACAAAGTGGCCATGGGCATTAAGTAGTGCATTGGTTTAATGCACTAGCCTTTTACCACTGGAGATCACAGTTCAGCTTCTGATTTTTTTAAGGTGCTAGCTAAAATAATTATCATTTTATACATGCAGTGTCCTATATATTTATATGTAATGTCTTGTATATCACCTTTCATCCTGAAGGATCCCAAAATGCTTTACAAAACTATGGCTCTGATCTTGCAGCTGGATTTGCATGGGTGACCCCATCACCTGAATGGAGCAGATTGACTTCACTGTGGTTCTATGCCCCAATTCCAGGATCAGGGTCAATAGGCACAAAAATATGGAGGAGATGCTCTAGATCAAGACTGACACACTGGCAGAAGTGTGGCCTCCGGTGTCAGGGAGTGCTGCAAGTCAGGAATGAGGCTCATCAGAAGGGTGGGGAGGTTGCACTGCACCTGACTTAAGCCTGTGCTTTCAGTTCTCATTCTCATGGGTTCCAGATTCACCCAGGATTGTGCTGTTTTGTTTAACTACAGAACTGGAATATTGGGCTTCCAGCAGCAACATACTGACATTGTGAATTAGAAACTGCTGAACGTGTCTGGTGTGGTGCTGTGCAGCCCTCACCCATGACTCTTATACCCCTGTATCTTCTGACCCCCACAGAAAAAAATTATACAGATTTTGAATTTGTTTAGCCTTGACTTAAGTCCACTCCTGTCTGTCTCCCCCACATCAGCAGTCTGGATACCCTACTGCAGAATAAAGCGATTGTCCATCTTGATGCACATTTCAGCCAGATTCTCACTCTGCTTGGTGAAGATTGATATGGGATAAGTCTTTCTTCTCTGCTTCTCCCTCCCTATGCTGTTGCAACAGAGAGGACACCACCAGTATAGGGTTCTTGGTCCGGCTTGATGCCATTGTACTGTGAGGTAGTGCCTCTGGTTTCTGGTTCAGTGACCTCTATCTCTTCTTGATCAAAAAAAAAATGAGTTGTGGTCGTCTTTCTTTCTTTCTATTAGGCAAAATGCATTTGCATTTCCAGTTCTCCTGATCTGCTTCTGTCTTCTGCCCTGAAGAATCAATCCTCGTCCAGGGGAGACAGCTTGGTCTCTTACTGCTTGGTGGTTTGGCTACTTGAATGCTCTGAATGTAACTTCAGATATTCATTGCCACCATGTTTAGACCAATTCAGAAGCTGCAAATTGTCTTTCTAATTAGGCAAAATGTATATACATTTCCAGTTCTCCTGATCTGCCGTCAGTGGCAGAGTGGTGCTTTCTGATGCACTTCTCCAGTTCCTTTCATCTGCCCTCTTCTTAGAGCCTTTGATTGCACAGGCTGTAGTCTTTATTGCTGGGTGACCATATCCAGATTCCTTCACACAGTCATGTTTGCATGCCCACATGCTCTAGCTACAGTTGCACAATCATGTGCATACAGTCCAGTCTGACTTTAGATTCTCTGCCCTCTTGCCGCATGGTGGATGCCATGTGAAGCACTGACATTTATTAGGGCATGGAAGCATTCTGGGTACTGAAATAACTAAATATTACCCATTTATATCAACAATACACACATTTACACCATTTGAGGATTTTTCCCAGTGTTTCTTAAAGCAAGCATGTAGCATGTTAAGTGTGTGTCAGTGTTTCAATTCATATGCTTGTGGCGAAGCCTTGCATTATAGTTCCTCGTGCTTTGTGTGTTCTCCTGCTGCACTGATTTGCTGATGTCCAGTTGTGCCCTACTATAGCGATTATCTCAAGGATGTCACATGGCCTAATTCTAAAGTGAAGAACTTTCAAAGGCTGGTAATATGCACCATCTTGCAATATATTTGCAAAGTACCGGTTGCATGGTACACTGACTATTAAAATAAATTGTGACTAGCATAAGGTAGCATTTGTTCTAGTCTTTCCATTGCATCTATGTTTATCCACTTAAGAACAATTGTCTGCCACCACTAGAGATCTAGGCACAGTCTCCATGGTAAAAGAGCACCTGATATTATACACTCTTGTTGAGACAAGCTCTGTATCTAGGCAGCCACCCAAATTCCATTCTATGTCCTATTGGCTCTTGGAATCTTCTCTGAGAGTCAAAAGTAAAACTTACTCTTCTACTCCTCTACAAATCTGTGTTGTAAAGGAGAACAGGTTGAATAAACTGGTGCAGAGGGCAACATTGCTTGTGATGGAATTCCGTGAGGAGCTCACCGGCTGAGAAAACTACCTATAGAGTATTATTGCTGGAAAGACGCATTGGCCAAATAATATTTTGCTCCTTGCATAGCACCTCTCATATTGACTTATAACAATCAATAAAGTAGGCCTCAGAACACCCCTGCGTGATATGTTAGTAGTAGTACACTCATTTTACACAGGGGTAAATGGAAGTACAATGTAGATGAGTGAATTGCCCAGATTTGCAGTCAGTCAAGGGCAGAACCTGGAAGATAATACAAATACGAGAACTGTCTAGCAAAGAGACTGTCCCCTCTCTGCTTCAGGATGTACATCTCTGAAAGCCACCTCAAGCTGCATTTACTTTTTCTTGGCTCCACATTACCATGTGAGCTTGTGTCGCTCTTTTCTTTTGTTTTATAATCCGTGTAAAATCAGGATGAAGACCCTGTTTTAATAGTGTCTGGCACTGGTCTCTCGTGCTGCCAGGATCATAAACAAGGTCACTTAGCAAGATGGTTGCCCTACAATATTATAATTGCATCTTGTGTATATTTGAAAGAACATATTTCAAAGTTCTTCTTACCATGTTGTGTTCCTTCCCCCTTCAGATCCAATCACTGGCTTCCCATCACCTTTCACAATGAGATTAGACTTCTCATCCCCACCTTTGAGGCTCTGAACAGCTCTACTCCTGTCTTGGTCTCTCTATTTGTATCTTTCACTCTGACCAAGCCCTTCTTCCTAGCCACTTGCTTTGTATCTTTCTTCTACTCTGATCTTTGTCTCTCCTTCCCAGATACCCCTTACACCTACTACCCTCCATTTACTCAGATCTCTCCTGGAAACATACCTCTTCTGCAAAGCCTACTACTGATTGCCTGCCTTAGCCAAAAAGATCGTTACACATCTGTTTAATGCAAAAAATCATAGTATGGCTGAGTTAACTTTCCTCTACTCATCAGTGCAAGTTTCTCTGCTTTGTTTTGTCTCCCCATTTAGATAGTAATCTTCTTGGGGCAGGGACTGTATCTTCCTCTGTATTTTGTACAACACTTAGCATGCTGTCAATACTTAACGCATAGTTACCAAAGATCTTCCATCTTGTTTGGCTGAACAAAACAATTATAAACTTGTTTTAACACCTGGAGCCCAGTTTTCAGACATTGACACCTGAATGTAATGTCCATCTGAGGGGTTGGACTGTCCTTTTAAGATAAATGTGTTTGAAAATTTGGCACACAATGTTTAGCATGTTGCTAGTGTTAGAAGAAAGTGGGTAGTACCATAATAAAGAAGATTGATATCTGGCAAGTAAGATTTTTATGCTAAGTTCACGATTAAGCAAAAATTCCAGACCGTTTTTAAATACAAAAGTTGAACAACCTGGGAAATGATTCAGTATGAAATGAAATATAAATCAGTTTTCAAATTTCTATTCATATATTCCTATAATAGTTGCAATTCTTGCAAAGGTAACATAAAAACTGTCTATAATTGTCTGGAACTTCCCAAAAAGTGTATAATGCTCTTGTGGTTCCTCAGCTGGCTCTGCAGCCGAAGTTCATAGCACAATGATGATAGTCTGCACTTCTACTATCACCCATCCCCAAGGATCTCCAAGCATTTACTTATACTCAGTAAACCTCATGACAAAGCCCCTTTCCCCCCTACCCGTGGTCATCCAGTGAGGTAGACAACTATAAGTACATTCCTCTAACTATATGTAAATTTAGACATAGTGAGGACAAGTGACCTGACCGGGACCTAGGAGTCTTGAGTCCCAGTCCTTGTTATAACTACTGGTCAACGTTAGCACAGTGGAATTTGAAGAAAAATGTTGACTCCATTATTATCCCTTTGGCTGTTCACTAGCAATCATTGGTGGTGTGATCATGGTACACAAAACAACCACAATACAATGGTGTTTCTGAAGAATTTCATGAGGAAACATGCTCTTCAGACTGTAAGTGCGGCTGCTCCTTCCTGTGTCTCTCCCGATATTTCTTGTCTTGTCTTGTCTGTTAGTCTAGGAGCTCTTAAAGTTTTTTCATAGAGCGGATCAGGCTACATCTTAATGCTGAGAGAATCTTGTGGACACTTCTACTCCCATTTCCAGTCACACACACTACCTCCTTTCCATTCATGATAAAATAATATAACTGTATTAAATACAGCCTTTGTTTATGTGGAAAAGGAATAGGTGGGAAAGTATTTTGTTTTTAGCTTCTTTTTAATGTGATTTAGCACCTTAGAAAAATGAGAGCCAGTACCATGTGACCAGTTAGCCTCTGTAGGAGTCCAGTAAATATTCTGTAGACACTGGTGGTTCACAGACCACAATCTAAGACCCATTGGTTTAGCTTGTAAATGGTGAGGCAGAGACTGCCTGATCTTTGTCATGTAAAGGGCTGACCATGCTGTTAGTCCTTAACAAACAGATATTAACTATTGGCAACAGAGAAGAAAGTCACTCATGGTTTGTATCATCTGGTCCAATGATCCTCCAATTCTCATTTGTACTGCTGGAATCCACTACTTCTGATATTATTTTTCTGTACCAGTGAATCCACATTTCCAGAAGTATGACTTCTGGGTGGGCAGTAATGCCAGAAACATTGACTTGTGTAACCTAGGAACTGGGCATCCCCTCTGCAGGTAAGTGGAAAATGACTGATAAAGTAACCCAGATTCAAATGCACTCCAACTTATCTGGTTCAGTAGCAACTCTGCTGTTCTGATGTGTTGTAATTTTTGATGACCAAATTAAATTGCATTGGAAATTAGGATACAACAATTAGACAGGAACAGTGAACATCAAAGGCCAAGAGGAGAAGAGCTGATTGAACAAATCTGGTCATTGTAACCCTAGGTACCTCACCACACCCTTCACCTCATCATGTGTAACTTATTGCTAAATGCACTCTACATCTTATTCCTTTTCACAGGATATCCAACCATCTTCCTCCTTGAGATGATTTGATTTCTGCTGCTGATTGAGTTATTTGGCTCCATGTTCTAACTACCATCTCAGTAAAGAAATTCTGCCTTTGTTGCTTAAATGTCACTCATCTCCCTACCCCGTCCTCTAGCACTGCCTATGATACTTGGTTTTGAACTAGTTAAAGCCTCATGCAGCTTTTTCGCATCTCTTTATTGCCGCCTCCTCTCCTTTTTCTACCACAACAAGAGGCTGCCCAAAGTTCCCCAAATTATTGTTGCATGTTTTTCTTCTCATTGATTCATCCATCCTATAAGATGGTTACCAAGGATGAGTACACACTATGCTAAAGGTAATGGGTTTTGTTCATGAAAAGTTCCAGGTCATTAGAAAGCCCAATCCAATTCAACAATGGATTCACCAGCAATGGTATCCCAGGTGTCTGAAATATAGTACTGTGCCAAATCTAATTTTTTCCCCCCATCTGTATGAATTTCACATCAAGGAGTCATGTGATTTATATATATATATATATATAAAAATCACATGACTCCTTGATATATATATATCAATGTCATGCTCACATATTTAAACCTTTGTGCTTTCTTTTTTCTTGATCTAATTATGCTGATGGTTTTCCTCTTTTAATCCTAGTACCCCCAACTACTTTTTCTAGGGTCTGACTTTGTATCCAATGAGCAAGATCCTGTTCCAGTGTTACCTCCTTTTTAAATTACTTTTTAATATAAACAGGACAAATATACATAAAAAATCCAAGTAAAGAAAACAGTGCAACTATATCAGGTGTTTCAATCTGCTGGGGTTCAGGTTGGTTATAGATAGCATGTAAAATACAGCTATTAACGTAATGCATATGAGGTGACAGTAATACACCAAGTGGCCCATTTTGTTGGTTTGATGGCCTGTATGTTCAAATTTTCTGAAAATTCTATAAATGGAAGCCACATCTATTAATCACTACCAGCTTTTGTCCTTTATTTTGTTAATGTAACACACACCCCTCATACCATTGTCAGAGGGAATGCATATTTGTACTTTGTATGCTTCTTCTTAAATTAAGGTCTCTCTGATTATTTATAATACTGCTTTGTCCTTTATATAATGCCTTTTTAATACACAGTCTCAATGTTTTAAAATCCCTACTGAACAGCCTGGTGAGGTAGGTAAGTATCAGACCCATTTTGAAGTTGGATAAACAGGGGAACGGAGAGGAAAAGTGCCTTGCTCAGGGTGACACACAGAGCTGGGGGAACCTTGAAAATGTTCATGGAAAAACATAACATATATAATTTAGATGCAAATATTCAGACCAGCCTTAGTCCTACAGCAAATCTGGGACTTGAACCCAGGAATCAAGACTCCCAGTTCCCTGCTCTAAAAATCTGTTAACATAATTTCTCCATTAGGGCCTTTCATTAGCTTACACTTTGCCACACTGAACAACTCCTAGCCCACTACATCATGTGTACCCCTAATTTATCCAATTCCATGTAAATTCTATTGCTCTATCCTCTGCATTTTCTGATTCCTATATTGTCTCATCAGAGGTAACTAGTATTTTGTTTTGTTGTTCTTTATTTTTAAAGAAATGTGCGGCAGTGATTAATTACATAGAAACAGCTCATTTCTTAATGGGGGCCACTGCATGCTGAGCTCTGGAAAATCTGACCCCTAGTAAAGAAAGTCCTAGACCTTATCATCATGGTGCTACCCTCTTTACTTCTGGTCACCCCATACTCCCCTTCTGTTTGTAAAGTAGTAAGAGTCAATCCGCTATTGTCAATTGGAGAATGAAATCAAAATACGGTTGGGTGTCACCATGGTTTAGGAGAATGCTGTAAATTATATTCATGACTGGGATGTGATCCCTGGCAGGGCTGGGGGCATTGAGGAAGTAGCACTCAAACTAGCAAGGAGAACATGAGGGCACTTTCCCCATCATTCTGCAATGCTTCCTCTGACTGATTCTGGTCTTGATAAGACCGGCTCAGCTGAAGACTACTACCCATCCAGAAGGATCCTTATTTCATGATGTGGCCTTGAGGTTGAAGGATCAAAAGGAAAGATGGGATTTCCCCATCCCTTTCAAAAAGAGTGCCCCTACTCATGAATGTTTCAAGGGCAGGCTGCACTTGCTAGTCTGCCCCCTGCCCAGGGTAAATGAATTAGTTTGTGTTTAACAGGCCAAAGGTGTCTTTTGAACATAAACTGTACATACTGATAACTGATGTTTGTTGTACCAATGCCACTGTCCTTGGAATGCGGAGAGCCCTGGAAGGTTTCAAGAGTCAGAATGGTCTGCTTCGCAGGTAGTACACATCAAAGAGCATCATGCCATAGTTCAGCACCTTGGATAGTTTTCCAGTTCTATGTGGAGTGCCATATATCTATACTCACTGTTCCTTCTGGTAACAGTGAAATTTCCCTTCCAGTTCGAGAGAAGAATACAGAATCCATTGATTTAATTATGCCCCAGTTGTTAGGGAGGCTTAATTCTCTGGAAACCAAGAGATTGCTGATGAGGATAAAATATGAAGATGGAAGATAAATTCTCCATTTAGCATTTATCAGAAGAAGTGGGAACTGTTGTTTGCAAGGTACAGCATCACCTGCCAAAGGTTCTTTCCTTTCCTTTCCTTTCCTTTCCTTTCATTTGGATCAGTTCCATTGTTGTTGTTTTATTTATTTGAAACAAGTGATTCCCAGGGCATTGTACTTCGCTTTAGCCCAGCCTTGAGTTGGGTGTCTAGCAGCAGGTAGAGAAGGTAGAGAGCTGTCCTGCTGAGGTGGAAATTACACACTTCTGCTAACAGGGACTGTTCTTATGGGAGAGGTTTGGTTCTTGTTGGAAAAGGCAGGCACCCTCCTGGTTTATTCAGAAGATGTTTCAAATCCTGTGGAAGAGGAACAAGTTAGTTCTTGGAATGCAATAGGTGAGTTTAAAAAAAATCAGTCAGAAGAATGGGAAGAGGTAGGGACTGAAAGAGGAGGCGGCCCTTCTGCTGTTACGGAGGGTTTGCAGTGGTTCCCTATTCATACCCTATGGTTTATCACCAGGTTAATCCTAGCTACACAGCTGCGCCTGCGTCTTCTCATATCAACGGAAACAAGTTCAGGACAATGAGCCCTTCCATTGCATTCTCCTCCATCCCCACAGACTAGGAGAGGGAACTTTAAACATACAAAGTGGGGAGGGAGATTCGGGCGCATGTAGTCACCACCCCATTCGTGTAAGACCCTGGCAAACTCCTCTTTTAATCCGGGAGCCAGGCAAGGCTTCGGTAGATGCGTGTGCCTCCTTAAACACATGCTTAGCCTACCATTTCCGTTCATCAGCGCTGCTCTTCCTTGAAACTCCTCGAAGATGGCATGTTTTACGGCTGCCTGCGTGTCCGCATCTGAGGCCCTCATGTGACACGAGCTCTCTTCAGGACAAGTACTAGTGTCCTCCTGCCTGCAGGACTCAGCCCTGCAGCAAAGGCCATCCCTCCATGCGCACTTGCTAAAAAGAATGTCCAGGGCTGGAGTTCTGTGCGAGGGTTGTAATGTACCAGCTCTCTCTAGCCTAGAGAGACAAGTCCTGGGTTGGGGCGTGCGCGGATGTGCCAATGGCAACGCCTCTGATCGTGCTTTCTGGCTGCTGCCTAATAACAAAGAGGGCTCGTCGGCTATTTTAAAAAGCCAAATCTCTCCCTGCGCCTGGCGACGCCTATGATGTGATCTGTAATAGCGGTGTGATTTTTCCCAATGTTGCTGTATCACTAGCAGTAGTTTGCCATGTTATTGTCTGGCTACGAGAGAGAGAGAGAGAGAGAAACAGCGTTACTTCATTGATTGCAGTGTATTGACATTAGGAAATTCATTGCGAAAGAAGTTGATAATAATTAACTGAGTTAATAAATAAAGAATGTGCGTATACAGATTAGACAGTAAATAACTTACTGGCTTCTTGATTGTCCCTGCATTTTGTTTTTCATTCAAAGTGTGAAGTGGGTTGGTTGGTGGGGATTGGGAGGGGGGAGGTAAAATATGCACTCTTGAGAGAGACTATTTCCACCCCAGCAATAAACCTTTTCTTTTCCTAGGGTGTGTGTGTGTTTGTTTGAGTCTACAAGCCACGATTTTAATTTTTAGCTACATGCCTTGTGCCATCTTCCAACAACAAGAGATCTGTTTAAAAATAGCATCGACCCATTGCGCTCGCCTTTTGTAGATATTTTAAGAAGTAGCTGTGTCCTTTTGTCTCAGAAAAGAGCAAGCCAACTCACCTTTAAAGGTCCTGATTACCTTACTTGAGAACATACAGAGGCTTTTGGTTGGCTCCCTACCCCCCACCCCCATCTACCTGGCAGCCAAATATATTAATTCCTCTTCCTTCCTAATGCTTGTAATATAGTGGGGGGGGGGGAGGGGGGAAGAGGTATATTTTCTGGTTTGGAGATGGGAAGGGTGGCGTGTGTGAAGGACCTTTCTTTGTCAAATAAACTCTGCATTTGTCAACAAGACAATTCCTTTTGTTTGGTTGCTGCTTCGTGCATGGTGTATGGTTTTTTAAAATTATTATTATTGTTAATTTGGGGGCGGTGGGGGTGCGTGTGCCACTGTATAACATCAGATTTAGCCATTTGCGTATAGTAGCATTATGATTTTAATTGCAATTTCATTTGTTATTCTCTCCCTCTCCCCCACCCCCTCTCTCTGTATAATCTGGATCATTGCTCTCTGTAGCTGATTCCGTGGGAGACCAAGCAGAGTGCGTGGGTGCAGAATATAGAAAGCCAGAGCCATAGAATCTGTTATTTGCGTCACTCTTGGAGACGGGGCTGTTTGCCTGACAAATATACAGAATTAATCCTAGTTTTATCAATATCTGTCTTTTGCTACAGTAGCCAAACACAAGCGTAAGGTGGTGGTGGGGACTAGATGTTGCTGAATGTTGATGTTTTTGTTCATAAAGCTGCGGGGGAGAGGGGTGCGAGTGTGTGCAGGAGAGGGGATGCTAAAATATATTCAGCAACCCCCGTGCTATTTGCCTGAGAAATACAAAATCTCCGATTTTATTCCTATTTCTGTTTGCTACAGTTTCCAAACATGAGGTGGGGATATGTCCCTGCATGGTCTGTCTATGCAGATTTCTCTCGCTCTCTGTGTGTTTCTGCATGGGAAATCTGTGTGTGTGTGTTTAAAATATATCCATACCCTCAGTGCATATTTTTTCTCTCTCTCATAAATACACGCATACCCCACAGGATTTTTGTGCAACTGTGTGGAAAGCTGCACAACACAAAATATGGGGCTTGCTAATTAACTCTTTCCCTCGAATTGAAGTGGCTTTCTGCAAGCACAAAGCTCCAAGCACAGACATCTTTTATGATGAACTAGAGCCTCTGAAGAGGAGAATCTGAACGTGACGTCAATAGCTGATAACTGACGCAGCCTTGCAAAGGAGTCTCAGGCTGGCTCCTTGTAGCCTGCAAGCCCTAATGATTCTATTTTTTCCCAATCCCCCCCTCGTAGTGAATGACTAGAACGCAAACACACACACACACACCAGATTTCATATATAGCTATATATAGACAGAAAGCTTCTTTATTCTCCAAACAAAGGAATTTGTTTTTTAAAAAAGCATTGGGTGGGGTGTAGAGAATTAAAGAAAACCCTTTCTTTGTGCGTTCAGTGTATGCAACCATCGCTCTGTCTCTCGGCAAAACAAGCTTCCCTGCCAGAACCCCACGTTTGTGCATAATGTTAAACTGGTGCATGGTGGTGGTTGTGTTTTGATGGTTGGTTGGTTGTTTTTAAAGCCCACTTCATAAAGACCCTGCAAGTAGACAGACACAATAATGCTTACAAGGCAACAGGCAGAGAGACACAGAGAGACAGGCTCAATACAACTGTGGATTGGGGTTTTGTGTAATAGGACAGCATGGAAGACGGTCTGTGGGGGTTTTTTTTTGTTTTGTTTTGTTTTTTGTTGTTGTTGTTTTAATTCTCTGCAATGATGCACCTAAAGCAACTGTGGATGGTGGTGCAGAAAGAAGCGGGGGGTGATTGGGGGGGGTATTGGGAGGGAACTTAATGTACATTTAATGTTTTGGATGTAACGTTCCAGCGAAATGGCTTTGTGTGTGGATTTTCCCCCAGTACCTGCTAAAAATAGCATCAGGGTTTTGATCGCGTTCCAGAAATAGACAGAGGGTTGCACTTGTATAAAAAGAGAGCGCGAGTGGAAGAAAACCTGGACATCACCGCAGTATTTTTTTTCCAACTCCTGTCTGGAAATTAATTGTTGGATTTTTCCTCTCTCTCTCTCTCTCTCTCTCTCTCTCTCCTCCCCCCCCCCACTCTCGTCCCGTCCCTCTCCCGGCCCCCCCTCCCCCAACAAGGAGTTCCTGTTTGGGTAAGTAGTGATATTTCCTGTGCATGCTGCAGAGAGTGACTGTGATTCGTGTCTTTATTTTATGCATGCTTGGTTTTATTATTTTATTGTTTCTGTTAAACCGAGGGGGATATACTGGTTTGCATAATGAATTTGGTGCATGCACGGAACCCAGAGACAGGGAATTCTTATAGAAAGGGGAATCACCCTGTCGGTAAATCTCTGAATCAATAGCGAGCTGCAACTCTCTCTCCCTCTCTCTGTCGGCGCTATTGAGTCCTTCTTTCTCTCTGTACCTATCCACTCTCTCTTTATTTTTCCAATGGATGGCTAGACACACTCTAATGGCAAAACTCGCTCTGTAGACTGAGAGGGGAACTCTCTGTAGATTGCCTACAGGGAGCTTGCAATATGCTGACACTACAGTCCCCTTATCCCTTGCAGCTCAACCAGGCGAAACCACCGAAGCGCGGACAGTCTGGGAGCTGTCCCCTAGCTGTGGTGCTGAAATCGCAGCACCGGCTGCTTAGCTTGAGCCGGAGGAGTTCAGTTCTTTCGATAGAGCCGCTGTCTATAGGTTTAATGGCTTTCAAAGGATGTTGTAATCTCGGCTGTACTCTCAGAAGGACCCCGGAGTATGCTGAGATTCCTGTTTATTTTAAGCTAAGGGTGGCTGGGCGCTTCCCTCCCATTCAGGTTTCCCCATCCGTGCGTAAGCTCTGCTGCTGACTCTGCTCGGAATCGCCTGCCCTTCCCGCCTGTGTGTTTGAAACAGCCTGTACCTGATGATGGTGCTTCGCAAAATAGGAGGCTATAGGTTGCTTTATTTGGACTCACCCCTTCTCCTCCCACCTCATTTCCCCCCTCTAAGTGCTCACACCTTCTACAGGTTTGTGTGTGTGTGTGTGTGTGTATGTGTGTGTTGTTGTTGCCTTTCCTTCGCGTCCTTAGTCATAACCTCACCAGACGAATTGGTGGAATGACTGAATGAGAGGCGAAGCAGTGGGGCGATTGTTGTGTGTACGGAATAGGTGCAGGGTTACTTCAATGCTGCGAACACCAGTCATCCCCTTTTGGAACCAGGGAGACTCTGGCTAGGCTAGGAGCATGCAGGTTCAGAGGCATGCCAGTTAGCAAACACATGGAATCCGATTGCATTCAATCACACATATTGACACTGTACAACACCCACATGCATCAACCCATTCTCCTTAACACGAGAAGGAAGGGAAAATTAATTCCCGACCTGATGGGGGGGGGGGGGGTCTTTTAGCCGCAGACTTATTTATATACCTGCAAGGAGTAGAAATATTAAAGCCGGACAATAACAAAGAAAGCAGATTTCAGTAAGTACATCTAGCTAGCTCAGCGAGACAAAAAGCAAGCTTATAAAATGGTGCACCTACCACTCCAAGCCCAGCGACAGTTGCGGATCCTGCAGACAATGACATGATGCAGACATGAACATCAGTATACCATAGGACATATTTATTTGTTTGTTTGGCAAAAGCACATCTTGGCTAAAATTGCAGACAATAATTTGATATATATATATATATATATAAACAAGGCATCGTTTCTTGCAATTAATACAACACAAGCGTACGTATTCATAGCACAGTAGAATGCCACCCACTAATGTCCTTAATGTAGAAATCGTCCCTTCCCCGAGCCTGCGTGGTCGTATTTACAAACTGATCATTTAAAAAAAATCCACTTACAACACGTGTAGCCAATTACTGTAACTCTTAATATAGCTCTATAAAACAGTCATTAGCAACCAGAAATGCTGCCCTCCTTCCTCCCGCTCCCTCCCTTCCCCGACCCTCCCCTCCTAGATCATTGCATCTCTTGGCACAATGCATAAGATTACCCTTAACTGGATCCTATTAAATAATTCAATGGTGGCGGTGTAATTTTGGTTGGAAACTGCACGGATTTCCAAGTCGTGACTGTAAAAGTGAGTAATGTGCGCTGGCTGCGTCATGGCTCCAGTCACAGATGGTTCCAAACTGAGCAGAAATCGTGACTTCGACTTGAGACGTCCCCTCTACATGAAAAGACCATCCAATCAAAACGGCGTCAGGGGGGCAGCTGGACTCCTCGGATCTCGCTTTCTCTTTGCTCTCCCATCTGTGTGTGTGTGTGCCTGTATATATATATATATGTGTGTGTATTTATATATTTACGTGTGTATATATATATATAATATATATATGTGTGTGTACACACACACACATATATACACACACACACAACAAGTTGCAGAAGGGGAAGGGAGTGGAGGGGTTAATCTTGGGGAATCTTCTGCACTTAGCAAGATCGTGACCCTCCCACACAGTACAGTAACTTATATACATACCTGGAGGAAGGGATGCTTTGCTTTGGGCTTCCTAAAAATATTTGGTGATGGCTGAACCCTCCAACATGCTCATAGGACCGGACTCTGATGCACCCACAAAGGTAAGTGATGGGGGTTTCAAACTTTTTAATATTGTGATCAGAGTCCCCAACTCTGCAGTCAGCCCGGGTGTTCGGTTGATTCTATTGGAGTTTGTAAAGCAAGCTGGTGTTGTTCAAATCAGTCCGCAGTGTGGCTAGCAATACTTTTTAGGGAGGATGTAGGGGCGCGTAGGTGGTTTGTGTTGTGGTTCTGGTGATATTCCTGGTGTGAGTTTCGTGTGCCATTACAGCTGATAAGGCTGGAACTTTGTGTCTCTGCACCTCATTTTGGAGAGTGTATATTGATCAGTGACAGTATTTTCAGTGTGCGAGCAGACAAGAGATTAACTTCTTGAGTTATTGTTAGTTCTGCGAGTCCTATTCGATCTTCTGTACGATTTCTTCTTTAACTTGAGTAGTAACCCGGCTGATGCTTGGAGAAAAAGTGGGCACTAGTTTGCCTTTATACTGCTGCTGATAGGCACTAGCGGGGCTACTAATTTCCAGAAGGCTTTGTTCACAAGATCTCTGGAGTAGTTCAGTGACACATCCATGGAACTTTTATTAACTGAAAAGGTGGATTTCCCATCTTTTTGCTTGGGCTGAGTTGAAGCTTGGAAGTCACGATGGTATAAATAGTTGGTGATAAGTGGAAAGTAGGCAGTTTCGTCTCTATTCCCTCCCTCTTCCCCCTCCCGTCATATCTTGGGTGCTCAATCGACTGATGAATTGATATTGGTGGCATACATTGGCCATTGCTGGGTGGCAGCATCAGCATAATTTGCTGACAAATGCCCTGGCAAGTTTTAGATTACTTTAGCTTCCTTCATTGTTATTAGACTTTGGGCATCTCATTTTCTTAAATATACCTGGAATTAATTGCTGTTTGGATGTATTCATAATCCAGGTCCTCTCTTGATTTGATTTATTATAATTTAATTGTGTCTCTTTTGTTCTGGGATTGCATGGCAACACTATTGAACGTGCTCTTGTCTAGGATTTGTTGAATAATTAGAAATGGAAATGTTTCTCTCTCTCCCCCCCCCCGCACTCCCCCTTTCGAAAAAAAGGAAATGTGAGGCGTCTCCTGATTGGTGGGTGACGATTTTAGTCCGCACCAATGAGCTGTCTGCTTGGTCTCTATTTATTTAGTGCTCAGGGGGAGAGTTTTCTCTTTACGCAGCGCCTGTGCACAGCGCTAGACCCTCTGCTCGGGAGCAGAGAGATGGGGGGACATTCCGAACTCTACCTTGCTCACAAAGCCCCCAGATCCTGCAAGCCTGGGCTCTCAGCTCCTTGATGGGAGGGGGAAAGAGGAGGACAAGAGGGGCCCAGTGTGATGGGGATGGGCTAGGGGAACCCCCCCTCCTTCCCCACCGCTTCCTCTCCTGAGTTGGGTACATCGCCTTGGGTTTGGAGAGGGACTTGGTCGGGATGGAGGGGGTGGGGAGGGATCCTTGTGTGTCTGGGAAATGATCAGCCGATCGCCTTTGGGTCGTGTGGATATTTTGGTGGCAGCCGGATGGATGGATGTAGGAAGCCGCAGGAGACTTTGTCCTTCGCGAATCTTTTTGCGGTCTGGGCTTGCTGTATATAACTACCTAGCCGGGAAGCCCTTACCCCAAAAAGCATTCGCGGAGGGCGCATTCGCCGAAGGAGCAGCAGCTGCGATCGCCGAGCCTTGGACTTATCTAGACTCTCTTGGCTTCTTTACCTTCCCCCTCCCTCCTCAATCCAGCCCTCGGCCCCAACCCTTCCGTCCTATGTGTATATATGGAAAGAAATAAACACCCTCTCCCCTTCCCCACTCCGCTTGGTCACCAAGACATTCAGTTATTCACCCTCGTCTTCTAACCTAACTTTTTAATCGACTTTTGCCTAACGGGGCGGATCACACGTTTATTCGGGTCATTTTATTGTTGATTTTATTTAATTATTTTTTCGTAAAAAAATAAAAAATATAATAAAACTTCCCAAAAGTTCTCAGCCCCTCCTCCCCCCACCCCCAAGGATTTTTTTAAAAGGGGATTTTTAGTGGATCGAAATGATTTAATTAAAAAAAAACATGAAGTGGTTCATTAAATTGCCTCTTTAACAGGGAGATTGGGTTTATTTCGAGGTGGGGAGGGGGGATTTTCTGGGATCACCCCATAAAAAAGGGAGGGAGGAGGAGAGGGAGGCGCACGAATCAGCCGCGGTTTGGGGGAGACCCCAGTTACCAGGAGATGCACCATGGAAGAGCTTGCCAAAGGCGCCTCCCTGCACACTTCCAACCTGATTTTAGGCAACTTGCAGCCCGTTGATTCCCCAAATCATCCTTTCCCCAACACAAAGTGGCCCCGAAAGGGGTAAAAAAGGCGGAATCCGGGGGAAAACCCAGCCGAGGCGATGCTTTTGGGCGAGGTGATTGCAAGCGAGCAAAGCAGCATCAGCACCAGCTCTCTGGCTCTGAAACTGCCTTGTTCCAAGCACACAGCAGTGAGAGCATCTATGGAGGAGTTAGGAAGGCTGCATTCCTTCTCTTTGCAGTAATTACCAGGGCGGATTCCGTGGGCAACAAATCAAACCCCCCTCCCTAATTGCTGCACCCCAAAAGAAAAACGATTTCAAAAAGTAGACCCGTGCAGATCAGCCCAGGGAAATAGACAGGAGCTGAGCAGCAAGTTGGCAGTGGAGTGCCCGGCTGACGCAAGATAGGGGCCTGTGGTTCAAACGTCTGCAAAATTTTTAAAAAAGGATTATTATCTAAGATCTCAACTGTTAAAAAACCACCAGGGTTCCCCTCCCTGCACCCCTCTAGCCGGCACAGGGGGGGATCCGGCTCGGAAAGGGCTGGCTTTGTATCTGAACAAAGTCTGCATTGAAGACACACAGGGCGAGGAGCACAACCGAGGCAAAGAGTTAATATTTCTCCAGAGATAAAAGATATTTTGAAGCCCTGGTTGTACTTTATAAGAGAGAGAAAAGCTGGCTAGGGGATAAGCAGGGAAACAAGGCGAAAGCAAAAGCACCTCGCTGTTTCCCCCCATCCCTACCTTAGCCAGGACACGTAACTGGCTTGGTGAGAACAAAGGTGGAAGGGTCACAATATCTTTCAAACAGACTTGCATATTCCCCATTGTTTGCCCTCTCCCCTTTGGAAAAAAACAGTGTTTGTCCTTTCCAATCGCCAGCAAACCTCTGTCCAGGGCTTTATGCATGTGAGCATCTTTTAAAGGGAGAGACAAGGTTTTAGGGGGAACTTAAAAAAAAAAAGGAGTGATGAGACGGATCAGCAAAGATCAGGCTATGGAAACATCTTCACCATTTCCTACCTAGCCTGGCCCAAAAGAATTTAAACCAAAGGTGATTTTTGGACAGATCAGAAGCGAATGTAAATCCGAGCCACCGTGGTTTAGATTCACATCTCTTTACATTGCCAGCCAACTGTTGCTACCATTCTGGGGACTGCTGCTGCAGGAGTGTGAACGGGGATTTCTCCTCTCAGCTACATCAGGGGGCTACTCCCAGGCTTTGCTCTCCAGCGTAGGGACCAGTGAAAAAGAAAACCGGGGCATTTGTTTCTCCTCTTCCTCATTTATCTGTTGGAAGATTTCCTTTAATTGGTGGAAAGTTGGAAACTTCCATCAGCCCTGATCATTAAAACAGTAGCAGCAACAGCAGCCTCCACTCAAGGGCTCGGGGGCTGCACCCTAAGAAATATTTCAAATACCCCATTCCTAAAGCTGACCAACCACAAAAGCAGCTGCGGAAAGAGGCACCTTTTGGATCGATTAGATTCTCCTAACGGATTAATTTGCAGCTTCTTTTAAAGGGTTATAGCTATTGATGGTTTCCTCCGCCTCTTCCAGACGGATACCTACTTCACAACATTCCTTTAACTCAACTAAGGAAGTAAAAGGCCTCACTTTTATACCATATAGTACAGTCTTGTCTATTTCATTTCTCTATGAAAAGCAACAGCGAAACCCGCTCGCCAGCTCAGGCTAATGCTGGTTTTAAACTCCCTGAAGTTACGAGGTGCAGTTGCTTTAGCAAGGGAGTGGGTCAAAGGGGGGGGGGGCATTCCTGACCTTTACAGCTGACTGTTTTGCATCGAAGGATTTGCTTGATTTTATTTTTTGAATTAATATGAGTGTTAAAGGGGAGTCTGGACAGATTCAGATCTGGCCCTAGGCAGCAAAAATGTTTCACTCCTACATTTCATGGCTACTTTTAAATGTCTGACTGATGAGAGCCCAACTCTCGCTAACACAGCCTGGGTGTCTCCGCAAAAGCGAAGGTGAGACTGGAGGATGCGCACAATTCCTCGCAGAAAGTGAAGTTCAAAGCTCCAGGGTGTGGGTGGGGATGTCTGCGCCTCTCCCTCGCCTTTCCCCCAGATGTTTAGCTAACGTGCTCTGCATTCACTTAACGTGTTGTCGATCCAGCAACCTTCCCTGCTGGGTGACATGGTCTTTGGATAAGTTTCGGGCATTAGTGTCCTGTTGAACCCAGTGCAGGGAGACGAGAACTACCCCGCTGCTTCTTACTGCATAGACACAAGTTTTAAAAATCCTCTGTTCTTGCAGCTCTCTTCTTTAGCACCTCTGCGTGATGTGCAGTACATACGTGTAACGGGTGTCTGTGTCTCTCTTTCAGGCTGGCCTAGACGAGCATCTGCTAAAGGCTACTCGAAGGTTCAGGATTCTAGTCAATGGAACAAGAGGAAGATTCGAGTGCCTGTAAGACCAGGTGAGAAACACACAGCAGAAGCTACCGGCACGATCCCAGTTATCACTAAAGGTCACATAAACTACACAATCGCATTATTCTAGATCCATTGGACAGATGCATCCCTGGGGTCGCCCCATAGGAGTCCCGGGCGTTACACCAGCCTCATCTCCTACGGACAGTATTAGTGCTCACGGTTTTCTATGGCAGTAACAGGTGGCAGGAGATTTAGGGTAGCTCGGCCTGCAATCAGGTTACCGTTAATCAGCAGGGTCGCTATGAAAAGCTAAAGGGCTGTGGAGGGGTGTGTTATGGGGGTAAGTTTCCAAAGTAAGTTAGTTCCAGTGACGTGTAGGGAGCTCGCCTCTTAATTCAGTCCGAAGTGTTTCTCGTATAGAAGAAAAGAGAATTCCCTGCCCGTGTTCCACCCTGTCCTCCGAGTGAGAACTAGCCTATAGCCTTTGTTTGAACGTGCCCTCAGCGTCTCCACTAACAAACCAAACCAGGTCCAAACGCCTCTCAGCGCCCCGCAAAGTTAGAGCTGTTCGAAGCTTTAAAAGGAGCTCGGATTCCCAGTGCTCCTTCCTGAGCTCTCCTCCTCTTTGGGCTGATCTAAACCCAGAACCGATTCGTGTGTGCAGCACTACTCTGTTGTGTTACAGCAAATTGTGTGTGTGTCTAATGACCTCCTCTCAGTGGCTATGACAAGATGGAGTGCTAGAGGCCTACCTAGGCCGTCCTGAATAAAAACAGTACAAAGGGGAAAAAGAAGCAGATAAATATAGAGCTGGATTTCAACTTCACCTCAATTTTCCCTTTTTAAAAATCAAAATTAAATCAACTTTTCCATTAACTGGTAAATCCCCCTTTTGAATAATTTTCTGTATTTCCTTTGTATACAAAAAATTGCAACATATACATAATGTATAATCTTTTTCTTAATTTTACATGTAACTTTTAAACCTGTTACGTCCGCCATGACCATGGGCTAAACCCTAGCTCATCTTCTGCAAGTGGGACTTCACACAATAAATCAAGCAAGTCTTGACCTCCTAGAAGGCCTACTTACATTATTGCTTTACAGGAGTATAATTCCAAAATATAATAGTCTCATTCTCATTTATACTGTCACCACCACAGCCCTGAAATGGGGCCTTAACATGAGTGCAAAGGTAATTTACAATGAGCTGGCACAAGGCAGTGGGCATGTTAATAATAGAGGAGGAAAGTTAAGGTTCATGGAAAGCATTTAAGACAATAATTGAAAAAGGCTAAAATTTCTGTTATAATGTTTTCCTAAACTACTATCAAATTGATTTGTAGAAAATCTACCATTTTGAGTAAGAAAAAACTCAGCTAGTAGCAGGACAGGAATCTTTTCATAAAATTTCATACAATATTAAACAACTATCTTAGCTTCTTTATTCATTAGTGAATTTCTTTTTCAACCCATATGTTAATGCTTGGTCCAAAGTCTGCAGGTCTTTTGGTTTTAACCTTGTAGGTTTTTGATTAACGCTGAGAGAGTTGGCATGTTATTTATGTATAGATTTGTAGTCATGATGTAAAAACATACTGGTCAGACTTATTCATGAAAAAAAAAACTTATTTTCCTTCATTTACAATAAAAACTTCCCGTTCTGTTTTAACATTCTATCAGTTTTAGAAAAAGGGACAAAATGTATTTGAGTTATAAGACTCATAAATGAATAATTGTAGCAAAATGTCATTTAATTGACTATATTTTGAATTCTAAATCCCAGTAAAGATGATGCAGGAAGGCTGTTTGTTAGAAGGCCATTTCTGATATTCTGTTTTGGCCTCTTGTGTCATACAAGGCTATTATTATCACCCGTATAATATACAATTTGCTATAACACAACAAAATGTCCTCCTTTGTAAAGGTGCTGTTATGGACCGGTCTCATCACAACTTTGGGGTTATCTTTTCTACACGACTGGGGACAAACATGTCTTTAGGCCACATATGGCCTAGCATTGTTTTCCTGATATCCCTTAATTTCTGTTTTTGCAATAAACATTTCTGCATATCTAAATATAGGAATGACAAGCAGATCATAGTAGTTAGAGATAGAAAAGGATCATTAGATCCTTGAGTGCATACCCCTGCCAGGCCAGCATATAATCTCCCCTGAAAGAGGACATATCAAATATTAAACTGTCACTACACTTAAGATTGGTAAAAAGACCAAGGAGTACATTGCAAGGATCATGGGGTGAGTGCATGTTAATTTGTGTCTGTCAGCATGCTTAATACAATTATATAAAGGCTAAGGGCCTATGAATGCAATTTCTGCACAAGGCCTCTGAGCCTCCTATATCACTACCACTTAGACACCACGAAATACCTCAAGCCCCACCTGCTAAAAAACTGCGATGTAATAAACTGCATGAAATAGTGATTGACACCCTTTTTGCCCCCTCTCCCCCATCACCGGACTTTTATTGGTATTTAAATCATTTACAGATTACCTATAGGTCAGTCCCAATCTGTTCTCTTTTAAATAGATTATTCTACTTACAATCATTTGGATACAATGCTAATCAAGAGTTGGGTAACTATGGTATGCTGCATGCAGATTTGTAAATAAAGGCCTTCCAAAATAGGATGCTCAGAAATTCACATTTACTATTATTATTATTATTACAATTGGGGGGAATCTTTTCTGTTGTTTTTGCAATTTTCAATAACTTTGAATTCCTATTGAAAAGATACTAATCTCTTATTTAATCAAGATATATATTTATTCTCTGGGATTTGTATACAATGTCATCTTTTTGGCTTTTATACTTCTAGACATACTCCTGGTTGTTGTTTTTTCCTCCTTCAAATGAAAATATTTGTCTTTATCCTTTCTAATAGACTAAAATCTAAAATCCTCATCTTGTTAGTAGGTGACCCGGCAGGGGAATGTTAAGTAGATTCTGCTGACTCACTTAGGGTGTCAATACTAGGCTTATTATTATTATTATTATTTTGCCAAAATATTCCCAGTGTGGCTACCACCAGTTCAGTTTCACCAGTGGAAATACTGGGGCGTGGAGAGGAGGGGCAGGGATGTATGATGCAGTGCTTAAAATACAGGGAGTCACCAATACGTTGTCTATACTAGGGGTCATACCATTCCGATCCTTGATTAAGCTGAACCAGTGGTAGCAATGGTGGGAAATTTTAGCAAACAGTATATTCTTGCAGATAGCTCATTAATCCCCAGTATAAGGGAGATGGAAGAGGACATAAGGCATGCGCTGAGCAGTCTTGAGAGGGGAACCCTGGGAGCAGCCAAGCCTGAGGAAAAGACTTGGGCTGGATTTTGTGTTGTTTCACTTTGATTTCCTTTTGTGAATAAAAACAAACCCAGAAAGGAAATATATTCTGACCTGCTGCGAGTTGTGTGGACTTTGTTTGGAGCTGAGAAGGAAAGTTGCACAGTATTTAAATGTAGACAGTCTTCTGTATAAGTGACATGGTATCCTGCAGAAAAATACACACAGGTGCATTGATGGCTAAACAAAAAATATGTTGAGTATATTTCAGTAACTTATTTTAATTCCAGGTAGTCAAAGCTGACTAGTTTATAGTAGATAGCTACAAAACTTGTCTGTGTAAATCAAACTTTTCCACTTAAAAATCAAAACACAGAAATTGCAGTCATATATTTTACAGCAAATTCATTGGTACAGTTCTGATGGGTTGTGAAGGACAATAGAAGCTACTTTATTAATTATTCTTTTTGCACATATAGAAATGAATCACAGCATTAGCATGACATGAGTTTTATTTTTAATATGATCTTCCTTATCCTAGAACAAGCCTGAAATTGTAACCAGATGGTGTCCCACCCTGCCAGAGTTGCCTCCAACCATCAGGGTTCCAGTCCCCAGGGCAGTTAACTACAGGCAGAATTTTCAGGTGTGGTGATGATTGTGCATATCTCCACATATACAGTAGCAGTGCTATGTACTGGGATAATTTGGGGAGAGCTGTATTGCCTCCTTGCATTAAATCACTTGATAACAACCCCAGGAGAGCAAGTGGCCTTGTCAAGCGGTCAGCTAGCGGCAAGGTGTGACTTCCTGTGTATGCATTGTCACCACTAGGTTATTGCATTATGAGCTCCAGTGTGCAAGCAGCCCACCCCGTTCCCAAGCAGGAAAACAGGAGGATTGGCGGGCAGGCGGCGGAGAAGGGAGGCAAATGTTATACTTTTTTCTTATATTTAATTCCAGCAATTTCCCCCCTTCAAAGCTCCTCTGATCTTCATTTGGCAGGTTGAGAGCCCCCTTATTCGCTCCCTATTCTTCCCTAACCCATCACTGATAGCAACTATACCGCCCGTGAGGAGCCTAATTGGTCCTCCCAGTGCAGTCCATTTCTTAGCTAGAGGGAGACACTGAAATGGTTACTGAAAGTTTTTCTTGATAACTGGGAGTAGGTGGCTACTGTTAGGCAGGTATCATTTTAGAGGACAAAGCACTTGGGTTTGCACCAATCTCTTGGTCAAGCGTCCAGTAAACTCTTTATTAATGATAAAGACAGGTGTGGCCAGGGAAAGAATTGTTCCTTTGTCCCCTGCTTTAAGTGAGCTGTAAGTAAACAGACTAGAATAATGATATTTTAAATCAGTTAGGCTAAAGTAGGCAGAAAAATGACCCAGGGACACTACTGGGACATTCTGAATGTTTTCTGCTTGTCTATAAACTTTTATTGAAAGTAGAAATCAGAGAAAATATCTTCTGAGGATGTTATTTTTTAATGGACACATTTTTAAAATTGAAAGAGGAAAAGGGGAACAGATTTGCTAGATGCAAATTCCATGAAACTCTTACAAGGACCCACTGCTGCTATTTTTCCTCACGGAATAATCCATATGCACTCAAGTTGTTCCAATTAAACCTACCTGGGGGAGGAAGGGCTTCAGGATCAGACCCCCCCCCTCCAAATATTTATACTTTTCCCTTTAGCAATACACTCTGCAGATTTGATTTCTTTACTCTAGGAAATATTAATGTTTTATGATAGAAGGAGCAAGGCCCACACCCATGGAAACATATGTGTGTCGTCCATAATGCTGGAGGCACAAGATGGAAGCCAATTTTCAAGTTGGTATCCACCTTATATATAGGCAGAAGAACGAAAAGTGGCCCCGAAGGAGAATGGTTGTGATCATACAGGGAATGAGTGACACACAGCATCCACTCTGGAAAAAAAGGTCAGCATTTATCCGGAGAGGAAGACAGGTAAAAAAGGCCAGTTAACAATGAGGAAGGGTGGGAAGAAGCAGCCAATTCTACCCATTATTTAACCTCAATATACAGAATGTAAAGTCAGCAATGTTATTTCAACATAAGTAACCAGAGCTGCATGCATCCAATGAAAGATACAAAAGCCAACAATGAAATGTCTTTATGCCCTTGTAACTCTCCCGTCCCCTGAAATCCAAAAAAAGTAAAGACCTGACACCTTTACATGTAGATTTATTGAAAAATCTGTCCAACATTAATTCCCAAACCCACCTCCACCAAAGAAAAAACCTTCCGCCATGTAGACTTATCCAGCTGCAATATGTCTGCCAGCAAAATACAGTATGATGTAGGTGGCATGATAAATGCAACTCATTGGTATAAGAGATGTCTCATCATGCTTATTTTCCATTTCTTTCCCTCTTTTTTTTCTCCTTCCATTTTCGCCCCCCATTTCCATTTCCTGTCCCTGCTCCCTAACTCTCTCTCCTTCCACCCAATCTCTTTCCCTCTCCCTTGGCATCTTCCCCAATTTGCTGGAATGCTATTACTGGAGAGGGCCCTCAACAGATTCCTCTGTCACCCAGCTCCTCCACTTTTGTTCCCTGCAATGCATAAGATGAGCACTCATGTCAAATGCAGAATGGGAAGAGCTGGCATGCAGGGCACGAAGCACAGGAATCAGCATGAGTCTGCCCAGCAACAGCAGAAGAATCTGCCCAAGTGCTTGCTAGATGGAGTGGCCAATCTTCTTCCACATGCAGTCCATCAGAGACCAGAAGGGAGGTAGCAGGGTCTGTAGATATAAGCATGAAGGAGCACTCTCTGTACCAGAGGGTTTTGTACTAGTGCACATCAAAATCATTGTCTGACTACATCCCAGGTTATTTAGATTGGCATATGCAACTGTGTGTGTTGCATGCACCTAGCATTCTGCAGGTAATATGACAGGTTAGAATGAATCAGCTAGCGGCAATACATTGCTGATGGCATTGAAAATGGTGATGTATATCCAGGACGATGTGGTCTAGGGTGACCACCCAACCCTTATTTTAAGGAACTGTCCCGTATTTAATTGATTTGCCCCTTAGGGTGACCACCCATCCATTATTTTAAGATGTATTGTAATGTATTAAAACTGATAATGTGTCATTTTAAACATTAATTTAATGTTTATGATGATTACATTGTATACTTGAGGGCAGTAGAAATGTACACTAGAGAGAAAAATACATGATATGCTAATTGAAACGGTGTTTCCCTAAAATGTCCCTTAGAATGTTCTTTAAGTTTCATGTGGTTTTCTCTTACTCCCAAGTGACAAAGGGGGTCACCCTATGCAATCCCTATTTTGTGACAGGCTTAGGAATGCAAAGGCATGAATTAAGAATCCAATGCACATATAGAGAATGCATTATTATGCATCCCATTATTACATCAGTATTGATATGTGTGTATAAAATAGATATAATATTATGATAAAATTGTGGGAAAGAAAATTGTGGGTCAGATTTTAACTGAATGAAGCAAGATACAGTAATTCAAAATTAAGTCACTCATTTGTGCCCTGCTCTGATAAAGTTTGTGTTCTGTCAGGTCACCCATTAAGCCTGGGGCTCCTAATACCAGGCTTTACTAGTAGGTTGAAATACTTAAGTGTGATGGGAGAGATGGAGGGGCAGGGGCCCAGTTGTGAAGTTGACCCCAGCTGGGAGTTCTAAGCTCAGAGAGTGTGCAGGTTCAGGCACATAGTACTGTGACCCACAGCGTTCTCTTAAAGCAACCATGTCAAGATCTTTTAAATCCAACATTTTGTTTAGTTTAAAAACAAAAAGAGTGTCTGGAGAAGGGCTACACGCCCTGACAGGAAAAGGCACGTTCTCCTGATTTAAAAAAAAAAAAAAGAAATTAAAACCATTTCTTTTTCAGATTAAAATGTTTACGTGTGATGTTAGAAAGCCAAACGCAAAACGGATTTGTACTTGTAGATGATGGTGAGGAGGCGAAAATGGCTAGACAGTGAAAAGGACTGGCTGATTTTCACTGGCCAAGCTGAGTGAAATGGGACAAGTAAAATAAATAACATACGTGGTGAGATATCACATTAGATGTATTTAATACTTTCAGTTTTGATCATCTAAGATACTATTCGCCACAAAGGTTATGATAGTTTAAAAATATGAATTTTAAGTTGATATAATAATTTTAACATAAGCTTTAATGCAGATCAGATTCCTTTTATTTATTGGTTTGTATGTGTGCTTATGTATGTATACATATAAATATTACAGGGTTGTGTGTGTGTGCGTGCGCGCGCACCCACGCACATAGAACACACACGCACAGATAATATGAATAATAAAGAAAAAATGTAATCACCTCCCCGAGAGCCAAGAGTTCTAAGAATTTTTAAAATATGTACTACTTACCAGATTTCATTGTATGCAAATAAAATTATAGGCAATTTCATAAATAAATATCTGCTGACTTTTTAAGGCACATCCAGTATTATTTACCCTGCAGTCAGGAACAGCATGTTTTAGTCTATTATATCTTAGTTTATAGAAATAAGCCTTTTAAAAAATTATATAATAACCTGTGATTGGTTGTGTTTCATGCAACTGATACTCAGGATTTTTGGTTTTGGTTTGGTTTGTTTTAACCCTGTTTTTAACCAGATAGCCAGGAGAATATAGTCTCAACATGGCAACTGTACATACCTGCAACTAACCCTTGATACAGACCTTTATCCCCCTATTTGCAAACACTGCAGCTATTTCTCTAAATAAAGTAATTTCAGCCTGGTCCAGCAAGTGCTCACATTACCAAATGGAGTGCTAATTATTCTGAGCTGTCATATAATAGGACTCAGCCTGTCCATAATAGGACTTCTCCCAGTAGTAAGTGTTTGCAGGATTAGATCCTTTTTTTAAAAATGTACATTTATTTTTTCCCTTTCTCCCCTCAACCTGCATAAAAATCCCTCAACCATGTTGAAAATTAAGCTCTTGCTAAGTTTCAGTTTAACGCAAATGATCATATTCCGAGAGTGGAGGAAGACTTTTAAATACATCACCTAATGTAGGCATTTTTATTTGTTATTATTTGTAACTATTTCTGTAGAATTTAGTTCTGGTGAAAGACAGCACATTGGCGGAGTTCAACATTCACGTCTTCAAAAAGCCCAGCAGCAGTAGAAACTGAGGCTTCGCCTTTCCTCTGCTCCATGCTATCCCTTGGCTATGTTCTTCAACTCTTAAGTTAGAGGAACAACCTTTGTGGGTGAGCGGGGAGTTCAGTTTCCCAGGGCCTTGCTGCTGAGACTACCTAAAAGGGCCAATTAGTGCATCTGTGATGGAGTTTTTTTATCTGCACACCTGTCACTGGGAACTGTGCTGAGACCCACCAAACTCCTGTCCCACAGGCTGCAGATTCTTTTGTTTGTTTGTTGCTCTGATCATTCCTGGGCAAACTAGATTTTTCCCAATTTAATTTTTTTTTTTTTTTTAAAAAGCAGGTGTCCACATGAGAGCAGAGATGCTACTTTTCAGCACTCAGTAAACTAAATATGGCCGAGTAATAATCCCTTGCAAATAGGGATCTAATCAGTGATACCCATAACAGACATGCTGAAATATATCTGTGTGCATAATATAGTCATTTAACTTCACATGTTGTTCATGGCTTATGGACCCAATTCTGATTCCACTGAAGCCATTAGCAAAGGTCCCTTAGACTTGTATCGGAAGAGGATTGGCTCTATAGCAATCTCTTCTTGTGCTGAAATTCAATTATTTTAACCCATTTTGCTGTGTTTTCTTCGCTTTCACTTATTTGATCTTTATTTATATATACTGTGTATATATATACACAGTAGAATACTCTTAATTTAGACATTTCACTTGCTGTCCCAATTTAAGTGGAAATCCCAGTTAAGAGAAGATACCTTTTTAAAAAACAAAATCTGACAAGGCCCAAAAGAAACCACTGTACAATGTAAAAATGATATTCACTGCATTTCATCTTTATTTTGTCTTGTCATCTTAATGTGGCTGCTTCTGAGTGAAAAGATCACAACTTAGAGTTTCATAGCTCTATAACACCTGGTTAAACACCACTTCACCCACTGGCACCTGTTAAATATGTCCCCCAATAAGTGAAATTTTTGCTAATACTGTCCCAGGTAAACAATGGACATTCCCATTTACTGTCATTAAACTAAATCAGTCTCTAGACTCATTCTAGTTAAGGAGATTTCCTGATTAAACATGCACTGATAAAGTCGAGTATGCTGTACGTGCGTGTGTGTGCACATGTGCACGTGTATGTACATTTATGCTGGTACGTGTGTATGTACAAATATTTTCACTAGCAGCAGAAGTTAACAAATAGCATAAAATAAATCTATTATCTATTTATCTGCATACAGTAGTTTCAGTAGTTTAGGAGAATGTAAAGCTGTTGAGGAAAATTGCAAGGAGTAATCATACAAACTGAAATAGTCGTGCCAAAAAAGACCTGTCACAAAATCACTGACGTTCCAACAAAAAACTTTGGAATTTAATATTGCAAGGCGCCAAACCCTGCTCACCTAATTGATTCAAAGCCTGATCCAAAGCCCATTGAAGCCAATGGCAGTCTTTCCACTGATTTAAATCGGTTTCAGTTCAGGCCCTCCAGCAGCCCCATTCATTTCAGTGAAATAACTCATCAGTTAGGTGAGCAGGATTTGGGCCTTAATGTATATATCCAAAAGCAAAGTATTTTACATGTTTGTGTACATATCTCACAGTGTGTGCGCACGCATGTACTTTAGCTGCGCACACAAACATACATACACAGCTGGGTATGAGAAGGAACGTTATAGGGCTACAATCTCCTTGCTATGCAAAAGTGTAATTTTTATCCGAGTGACGTGCCTCCATAGGGAAAGCGTACTGTAGAGTAGTTCTTGCTGCTTTTTCTCCTGTCTCAGTTGGAATGGTTTGTCCTTGAAGGTTAGAAAGATTTTGTCGATCACCTTACATCATGATTTTTTTTTTTTTCTTGGAAACGTACTGTAATGTCACAGGGACAGGTAACATGAAGTCACGAACACTTATCTGCAAAGCGTCTAACATGGCAAAGGAGAACTATTATCTGAGATATTCTATGAAGCCACTCAGGAACAAATCCTGCTTGACTGCTTTACTTGAGCTGTCCCGATGAAGCTCAATAGTTTAATTTGAATTATGGATCTAAAAATATTTCTAAGTTTCAAACCTAAATTTTTCGTAGACATTACATCAAATAACCAAGACTGCATTTATATTATCATTATTATTATTATTTGCTTATTTATTTATTGGTCAAAATTTCCAGGCCAATGAATTTTAGGAGCCTAACTTCAAACAACCACATTTGAAATTGTTGTCTATTGTTTTTATTCTTATTTAAAGCACCACAACTTTGCACTAAATAATTGAATATAACCTTTGCCTTAAGAATAAAAATAAGTTGAATGAAATCATTCTCACCATGGTACAGAGCAGGGGTGGCCAACCTGTGGCTCCAGAGCCACATGTGGCTCTTCAGAAATTAATATGCGGCTCCTTGTATAGGCACCGAATCCAGGGCTGGAGCTACAGGTGGCAACTTTCCAATGTGCCGGGGGGTGTTCACTGCTCAACCCCTGGCTCTGCCACAGGCCCTGCCCCCACTCCACCCCTTCCCGCCCCCTCCCCTGAGCCTGCCATGCCCTTGCTCCTCCCCCAACCCAGAGCCACCTGCACACCAGGAAACAGCTGAGCAGGAGGTGGGGGAAGGAGAGGGAGGCACTGATCAGCTGGGCTGCCAGTGGGTGGGAGGTGCTGGGACTGGGGGAGAGGAGAAACTGATGGGGGGCTGCTGATGTATTACTGTGGCTCTTTGGCAATGTACATTAGTAAATTCTGGCTCCTTCTCAGGCTCAGGTTGGCCACCCCGGTACAGTGTATTGTTTTCTGGTTCCAGAACATAACTCCTGTTAGCGCTTATGGAGTTACAGGACAACCCATAAAGGAGGAAACCGTAGTCAATTCCCTTCCTTTTAGGAATATATGTTTCTGCTGTTTTTTGCAGATCTGAATGGTATAAGATGCAAAAATATATATTCAGTGGAAAAAATAAAAGAACTCCTGTTTATAGTGACGTAGAATGAAAGGTGAAAAGTGTGTCAATACATCCCAATATAACAATTGCATTTTTGGTTTATATGGATTTTCTGCTTAGGGTGAAACTGTACTGTGAAATCAGCTCCACTGGCATAAAGTAACTAGACTGTATATGGGATAAGTGCAAATGATCTGGGGAGGTGATACCCACCTCCATGCAGAGGCTAGGGCACAGGGATGGAGTGCAGCCTCTTATGTGGTTGAGATGCTAGACCTAGGCTGCTATTCCAGCCACTGTTGCTCAGGGCATGGGGGCCACTGGATCAGTGTAAAAATAGAGCAGACGTGGTTCTACACAACAGGCAGTTTTCATCATTCATCCAACCAACCACCCCCGCCTCCCCCTACCCTCCTCTGATCTTGCAAACACTTAGACACATGAACATGTACAAAGTCCCACTGAGTTCCATAGGACTACACAAGTCCATAAAGTCACTGACATAACTTAAGTGTTTTCAGGATCAAAGCCCTAACAGGACTTCACTATCCAATAGAAACAAAAAGGAAGACACCCAAAAGGAAACAAATAGAACAATCAAAGCAAGGAAAGAGAATAAAACATAAATGAAATACTAAACATTTAATCTCGTGGGCTCATTCTGAAGTCAATGGAAGTTCTGGATATGTGAGGAATGCAGCATCGGTGCCTTTATTGGAAGGAATATCTACAATAGTTTTTATAATTTATTTTTAAATTCAAACAAAATAGGAATTCCATTACAGAGGATGTTACAACGCAGTTCCTTAAGACAGGTGTTTGTGTAGCAAAAGTCAGCCTTAATGGAAATGTTATTTTGTATAAATTTATTCAAAGGTCCACTATATAAGCAAAAGAATGTTTTGTGAAAGACAATGCGGTAAACGGTAAATCTGTTAGGAATGATACAAATAGAAAACCTACGTATGTAACGGCCAAATACTTCTAATTTGCCAAATGGCATTATTTGCCGTACACATGTTTCAAGTAAATGAGATTATTTCTAAGAATTTGCAGAACAGAAATTGGCCCTAAGAATTAACCTTGAGTTGAATTTCTTTTTAATACTTAAAAATAAAAATTATAATGGGAGTGAGAAACAAACAAAAACCATGCTGTATCATCCTTGCCACAGCAGTTCAACAGATTACAATTATCGGCCATTAACTACATAATGCATCCCATCTGCAAGTGATGTCTGAAACAAAACATAAAAACAATGACCATCTTGCCTTGCTCATGTGAGTACAGTCTCATTGATTTTAATAGGAGTAGAATGAGGCCCATTGGCCTCAAAGGGACAACTCACATTTATAAGGAAACCAGGGTTTGGCTTGGTCGTTCTTATTTGCAAACAAAAGTCTACAGCACATTTAGAACCTACAAGATGGGTTTAGGATGAGTTTTTCATATGAATGTAACCAAAATTAAGAAGGAAAAATAATTCCTTTGAGGTGATAGTGGAAGTTGAGTGATGAACAAGGTTGGATCAGAAGAAATTTTTGTCAAAGCATCAGATGTCCTGCCATTTTATCACTATTGCCTGTTAATATGAAGATTGTTAAATAAAGTTTTTTTTTAATCCTCTTTTTTCCTGTTTTTTTTTCCAAAATAACAGAGATAATTTTCTTTCTTTTCATTCCAACATGAGAAACCAATTACAAAACAATTTTGCTGATGATAGTGAATGATGAAGTTTTTTTTCCCTTGTACAAACTACTAATTAACAATTTAGCCAACTTGCCTCTATTCGTTGACCACTCTAGCTAATCTATTTTTCATTGATCATTTTCAGCTGGAGTTTCTTTCTGGGTAATATCTGTGGCAGGTTTTCACTTCCCTGTAATTCTAATCTTATATATTTCTGATTAATATTTTCTTTGGAAATATTTTTTCTTTTTAAATGAGAATTTTCCCTACCAAAATCTTACATTTATTTTTCAGTACGATAAATACTTCATACTTGAGTTTATTTATTCTGAGGAATTACCTGTTGGGCATAACTATGCCAAAAGTACAAGGATGCAGTTTGAGGGCTGTGAGTAACTTTACTTTGGCAAGTAGCTTATTGAAGCCCATAGGACTACTCCTATAAGTAAGTGTTTGCAGGTTTGAGGTCTCGGGTAATATATTTGGATGAAAGCGGAAGGGAATAGTTGAAGATTTTAGACCTGATTCCTTTGATTCTAGCTCCAGATAAGGATCATCAGGAAATATAGCAGAGTATCTTGTGAAATTGTTTGTGGTGCTTGGTACCCACAATATATAAATGAGGTTTGTTTGGTTGCTTTGTTTTGAGCTGTAAGGTGGTCACTAAGTACCTGAGATCACAATCAAACATCTAATGTACTGAGTTAGATAAACTTAGGGCTAACACTTTGTAGCATCGAGAAAGATTCTGATCTGATTTAACTTGTTCAAGGAAAGTATATAAAGGAGCCTGAATCAGAAATTTGTCTGGCGTCAAAAAGATTAAAGTTGCATATTGGCCATCGACCTATTTTCCTACCTTAATAAAAACATTGTTGTATTTATGGTGTTTTTTGTTAAGACATGTATGATTTAATGATTTTTTAAATTTTATTTCTGTTTTCCCAAATAAGCAAATAGCAACCAGCTAAGGAAAAATATTAGACATAGGTCTTGATTCTGCTCCTGTTGAATTTAACGGAAGCAGGATCAGGCCAACAGACTATTGTACAAAAGCAGAGGGCTAGTGTTATCTGAGACTTCATTTGAATAAACAGAATATTTCACAGTCCAGAGGATATATAACGGTATTCAGAGGCCTGTACTGTGGGCCAAAGGAATTTAAGGCCAGTGTCAACAATATTAAAACACAAGCTAGGAGAAATCCATCTGTTTTTATAAGACACATTATCTGAGTGTGAGGTACTATGTGCATACTTAAGAAAAGGCAAATTTAAGCTGAAAAAATAAAAAATGGATATTAAGACATGTTGCTTGTGCATAAATGACAATTATGCAAAATAATAAGGATCAAATTTTGTTCTCAGGCACATCCATGCCTCTCCCATTGACTTACGCGTCTGAGAGAAGAATTTAGCTTTACGTATTTTTCACCCCACCTGACACCTAAACAAAGATTATTTTCTTACATTTCTAGAGTGGTTTTCATACCAAAGATGGCTTCCCTATTACTGAAGTACAGTTGGCCTTCGAGTTAAACAGGGTAGCTATTCAACTGTAAATAGCAACAATAAATAATAGGTTAGGTTCAGATACTAACGAGGGACTTTGCTAGTTGGTGGAATTTTATGTTGGAGACAATGGCCAGTTTAAAAAAAAAAAGAGGCTAGAAAATGCTCTAAGTTGAGCATGTGTTGGAAGTGTTGCCTGTTCCTCCCACTCTTCTGATCGCTCCCATATTTCTCCTCCACTGCCCTATATACAAGACCAGCCCCACTACAGAATGTTATGTCCAGTGGCTAGAACTAGGATTAGGAAACAGAACTCTGCCACTCACTGTGTGACATTGGGCAAAATGTTTCATGTCTCAGATGGCATTAGGTATTTAAATTACATGTATTTCAGCTGCATGGAAGCTTCAATAAGCAGACATACTTTGGGTGGACTATCCCTAGGTGTGTGGCCACTGAATCACAGATATGCATGAGTGTTTACTTGTTACAAATTGTTTTCTTATCTCACCAGCATAGCCTGCTAATCCCATCTGAATGCCCAGTTACAAACTACAACTTCTAAAGATTCTTTTCCAAAATAGGCGGTTTTCTTTCTTGCCCTCCTCATTAACTATTGTTAAAGGTTTTCCGCAAAGGGAAAACATGGCCTTGCTTTGCTGCTATATGAAGGCTTGAAAGATTTTGGGGTCCCTACCCCACATACACACGTGCATTTTTCACTTATTTTAACTGCTTGTTTTTACTTTATGAAGCATCAGGAAAATCAGCTTATATTTTTCCCGTCTCCTTAAGGGACCTGGAGAAGGGAAGGGATGAAATGCTTAATCTTGAACAATGAGGGTTTTCTTCCTGCTGTTTGTTAAGAATGAAATCGATATTAGCATAAACAACAACCCAAGAGCCTTACAAATCTGAATAAAGTCTGTCAATCAAGTTTCACTTACTTGACACCTGTGTGTAGTTGTTGTTTGTTTATTTGAATTATTGTAGTGCCTATGAGTCTTAGACATGGACCAGGACCATTGTGCTAGATACTGTACAAACACAACGCAAAAAGACAGATTATAAGATTAAAAGGGCAGGGACTAAGTATAAGACAAGAGACAAGAGCTGGATACAGACTGAAAGGGAGTACAAGAAAACAATGAGATAATATTTCTTAGCGTGATAGGCAGTGGTGATATTATGATCTCATTAACTCTTCAGTTGCCTATAGAATCTGTAAAGAAAAAGATGGTAGACGAAAACAGAATTTCTCACATAAAAAAACAAACAAAGTGGAAGAGCACAAGCTTACTGTTTTTCTTTTGGAGTGCCTCTTTCATGCATTAGCTCAGATGTTTTGTTCGGTAATGGAAGCCGTACTAGCTCTGAGTTAGGCTCTGCTCCGTATGGTGCTACTGTCTCCATTCTGGAATGTGTCTGGTCATCAGCTTTTTCAGTCTTTAGCTCACTCCCCAGTCATTCTGAATTGCTGTGTTTGGTGCCTCGCCACTTTGGTTTCCTTCCCTTTCCCTTGTTTGGTGTTGAGAACACTTCCCATAACTATTCGGGCCCTCCCTAGAAATTTGCCCTTCTTGAAATAAGATGCAGCATTATTGGAGCTGGGGATATGCTGAAATGGAACTCTATGGGCTGCCATTATTTGCATAGAAAACCCAAAGCAACCGCTATTTATGATCACAACTATTAACGGTTAAATATGAAGGGATGCCATAAGCTGAGTAGGAATGATGAGATATTGTCACCACTGGTTACTATGCACGGCACGTTACAAACAAAGCCTTTATAGGATAGAGATGTTTACAGCTATCTAAAACTTGGGAACTCAAGTCAAGCTCATCCTGTGACCAAGACAGTGGTCAACAAGACCTTGAAACTGATGCCTCAGCTACTGGTGGAGAAGCAGCTTCAAGACCTTGAAAGCAACAAGACCTTGAAACTGATGCCTCAGCTACTGGTGGAGAACCAGATCATTCAAATGCTTCTAGACAGTTTATCCTTCCTTTTCTCACCATGGACCACATTCTTTCCACAGGTCCCTTTGATGAGGCTGCAGCTAACCCAGAGAAGGAGGGTCGTCTTCTCCTGAGTTGTTGTATCCTTCACGGTTTTTCTACTTGCAGGTGGGTGCTTCTAGCTTTTTGGATTCCCTTCTTTCTGCCAGAAGTTGTTTATGTGCAATTGTTCCTACGTGAGGCTCTCTGGAATGCCAGCACAACTATATACTCCTTTGGCTGTGGTTTGTCCTTCAAGGACATTAGCTCTCTCCCCACCATGAACTGCTAAATGTCCCTCAGCTCCTTCCTCCAGTAATTACAAATATCAAGGAAAGTGCAAGGCAGAAGGTGGGAAGGAGGAAGCATAGCTGTGTGTGTAGGTATATATACACATATATAAAATAGATAATCTATGATTGTTTAATTACTGATAAAGTGCAATACATATTCCAGTATATGTCTAATAAATTTAGTGTATCTGCATACATATGAACATGGTCATTTGCACATGCACTGGTCAAATAAGTTCCTCATTTTATCTTCCTTATAATTGAATTAGAATTGCAGAAACTGGAGATCAAAAAGACCTTTTAGATTATTTCTCCATAATCTGGGTAGGGTAGGATTGTTCTTTACAGTCTACTCTTCATAGATTTTCCCAAGACCAGTCTTAAATGAACCAAGCTATGGAACTTCTGCCACCTTGCTAGGGATACTGTGCAGAGACTGCTAGGTCTGACTCTTTTGGAAATGTTGCATGTTGTCCAGCCTGAATGTTCTCTCTTTATAATGGATGGAGAACATCTTTCTAATTGTAAATAGCTCTTATCTTCACTGCTCAGTTCCCTCCACGAAATGCAGCACAAGCTGTCCAGCCTTGTGACCTAATGATGATTAATGGTCTGCACTGCCATGCAGTAGGCCCAGATTTTGTTTACCTTCCCAGTTCCTAGCTTTCTGGGTTGGGAGTGCAGTGGGGAGACGGTGCCTAGCATTGCTGAACAATGACTTCTCTAGCTGACTTAATGTTGTTGGGCTTTCTAAGGGCACCCTCTTCAGTTATCCTCAGCCATAAGGGTGGTGATTTTGACTGGAGGAGGAAGCAGCTTGCAGGTGAGAATAATGGTGGGGAGTTGTAAAACCTGAAGAACTTCATGTCCCAGCAGCAGTACCAAAGATCTATTTCCTGACACCCTCCCATAACTGCCCCCCCCCACTCCCTAACATAATATTGTTATTTTTGTTGATCCTGTGAAAATAATTCTACCTCTCGCTGTTGCAGAGCCAACAGAAATTAATAGGCTCAGAGCTGTGTTTATGCCCTTGTTGTTGTTGGCATGTTAGCAGGGAAGTGAACAACAAGAACCAGGTGGAGATTTTCAAAACTGTTTAGGGGATTAAGGTTACTAGAAGTTGTGAGTTTATGAAAATCTCAGCCCCAGTGTTTTTTTAAAACCTTTAATGAAGAGAGACCTGCTGCACTGGAGATCTGCTCATTGAGTGGTATCCATGCTCTGGCACCATCCACCTCTAGGAACTATATCTTTGTGTCCAAATCTTGCAGTTGACTGAGCCATTTTGAGGTGGCTCTTAGAGGTGGCAGGAGGTTGGAGGTCGATCTTGCTCTACCTGGACCACCTACCTCCATTCATCCTATCCAGGGGCTGGAGCAGTCCTTTCCCCCACCAAGGGTTTTTAAGGACTAGAATTCTATTGGTTTGTTATTTTACTCTGATTGAATTGCTTGCACGCTGCCTCCCCAAAAGTGAGGAAAGGGTACTTTATAAATATTATTGTATTTAATTAATTAACGCCAGCTCCCTTAGTAATGTAGGAGGGGAGGGCATAGGTAGAGAGAATGATCAATAAGTGGAAAAAAGATATATGGGAGCCCAATCTAGTAGCCAGATTCACTAATAGATCCTGTTGCCAGAGTCATTGTGGCCAGATTCAATAACGGCAGTGCAGGAAAACATAAATTATATGCATGCCTGCACAAATCCAGCTGGGGAATTCAACACATGGGAAGGCAGATGGTGGAACCACTGCTACCTTCCCTCAGCTTTTTTGCAGCTCTAGTTTACAACCATGTTCCATAGGAATCCCACAGCAGAGGTAGTTGAAAGGATGCTCTAGGTCAACACATTTCTCATCCTCCTGGTCAGCTGTCCTCAATTCTGTGCTGCTCTTATCCCCTAATGGCCTCCTGCAAATGGGAGATCATGATAGTTTGGCATCCCTGCTTGTTGGACCTGCTCCCTCAGTTGACCTCTTTATGCCCATGTAAGCTCTTGTTGAATTCAGTCTATTCAATTCAATGGGAATTCTGTGTCCCAAGTGGCTTCAGGTTGGGCCATTTACCTGCACAGTTTTAGGAAGGTTATTGCTAACCAGGGAGAAGTGGTTTCCTTTTACTGATTATTTTACTAACTGAGACTGTTTCTTTTAAATTATTATGATGATTATTAATATTTTACAAAGCTACAGGTAGAAGTAGTCAGTGAAATAAATTATATATATGTATTAAGCAGACACTGAAATGTCTCTGAGGGAAAATTAAAGATGAGACCATGCAGTGTAGGTTAATGATCATCTATTAGGATTTTGTTGACTCATCTTTTGTGTGTCCATTCATGGAGACATTTTGGATGAGTAAATAAAGCGTAGATAAATGTCAATAATATTTTTGCTTTTCCAAGGTTTCATGTTGGAGTGATATTTGTACAAATTATATTATGACCCAAATTCTACTTGCTTTACTCACGCAAGTTATCCCATTTAATTCAATGAGTGAGTAAGGCAAATAAGATTTGGCTCTACATAATGACAAATTGGTGGTTTGGAAGAAGTGCAGAAGAAAGCTATAGCCTTAATTTCCATTATGTATTTGTGGAGACTCTTCCATTCGCATGGACTTAATTGACTCTTGAGATCAATAAGAGCTCTGTTGGGAGATCTGAGGCAATTGTAATATTTCCCCCCCCAGACAATCAGTTGATTGAAAATAAACTCCTCTTGGGATTAAACAATATTTGGGGCTAATTTCTGCCCTGTGATACATATACTGGGCTCCCACTGAGTACAGAGGATGTCAGGATGTCATGCATATATAGCCATGAAAGTACTTTTATTATAAATACTACAAAGTTTTAGCAAATATGTATTCATCTGGTAGTCCATATCTGTTGGAAGTGATTCTGTCAATGGAAGTTAGTGTACAGAGATTGGTAAACACTAACAAAAATAAAAGTGAACTTTTGTTTGAATAAAAACTACCTATTTGCTTTGGTGATATTTGAGACCCCACTTATTCACGTTCCACAAATATGCATAAGGATGATATTTTGTTTGTGAAAAAGAAGTGTTGCATATACTCATGCAAATATGTATCTACCTGAGTGTCTAAACTGGAACTCTTCATGCAGCCACCCTGAAAGCTCCTTGGTGAGTGGGAGTTATCCAGTCAGACAGCAGAAGCAATGTCATGTGACTTGAGTGACAAATCACAATGTGAATATCAAATCGGCAATACTGAATTCTCAAAATACTCAAAGCAATTGTCTTGGCAAATTGTTTGTGAGCACCCTTGTATGCTGACATATGTTGGCATTAACCATTCATTAAATAATCTGTAAAAATATGTCTGTTCATTAATAATTCATAAAAAATAGCTGGCTAAATACATCCAATAAATTGTGTGTGGCAAATAACTTGCCAGCTACTATTATAAAACCTATGAATCCCACTACAAATGTTTAAGTTCCATAACTCATCAGACAATGTCTATCAAGAGATGCAGATCTCCCCAGTTCTTCACTCACAAAGGCCTGAAAACTAGAAATGCAGCCACGGTTTTAAAAAACAATTTGGCAGATCAATCCCAGACAAGAAATTTGCAGCAGGCCCTTTTCTCAGTGGTTGGAACAAAAAACCCAGTTCCAAACATTTCCTCACTTGCGTGCGTTCAAAATTTGGATCGTGATCTGAATTTTGAAGCATGAACGCATCACTAAAATTAATTTGTTTCTGCATTTTCAGTGAAGGCCCATCTGAATGTGCATGGGCCAATACAGTATGCAAGAGGAATAATATATAATCAATTATATCTTTCACAGCTGTGATTAGTTTAAGGATATCTGGTGACTCCAAAAAGTGTGGAAGTGGAGCCAGAGTGGTTTGTCAACAGGCCTCATGCTTCCAATTATCTAATCTATAGTATTTATAGCATGCCACTGCCTGCATAATAGGCTCAGCATGGACCAAGAGCAGTACAAGTTTTGCCTAAGTGTTACCTTCTTTAGAAGTCAGAGGCATATTTAATATCTGTGACCCACGCAACCCTTTCCTTCTCTGCTGAGAGTGCGAACAGCAGGGCTAATTTATGGGTGTGTTGTCCACTGGCGAATGGACTGAGACTGCCAGACTCATTTCACACAGAAGGTGTAAACATCCTTCACAGTCTCTGGGCACTGCCAGCTTTGGCTGGATTCAAAGCAGTGACCTAGCTATCCTACATACAGAAACTTTCACTTCAAGGTCAACTGGTTCAAATTCACTTCAGGTCATTGGTGACCAAATAGTACTCCCCAGAAGGCCTTCATCCAGCCCTTCATCCTCTCCTCTTTTGTTTTATAATATAATGTTCAAATGATCCCATTTAAACTTTAACTATTTTTTGTTTAAAATCCAATATCTAAAACAGCCATAATATTATTAAAACCATATGTTATTAGTATTAATATGTCTGCAGGACCTCAGTAATGATATGACTGTAAGACATTAATAGCACCAATATTCCTCTGCTATATTGATTCTATACTATGTGGTATATAGCAACATTAATACAATTTTCTATGTTAGTTGCCCATCTATTGGAATTTTTAGAAACCAATTGATTATAAAAAATAAAATAAAAATACTTCCTTTTTATATTTGTATACACTTGAAGGATTTTGAAACCTTTTGCATTCAAGGCAAGTTAGATGGAAATATAGCAAAAGCCATTTTCCCATAGAGGTAATTTCACAAACTACTTCTTCATTTTTCTGTCAGTTGCATCCATCCATAGCTAAAAAGGGGACAATGAAGGGAGTTATTTCCAAACTTAGATTTCTCTTTTAAAAGAAATTTTACAAAACTGAAGATGAATAGAAATATTTTAATAAAATTTTTCCAAAAAAATTAATGGGAACAGGTTTTTTTATGTCAGCTTTCCCTTAAGTTGTTTGACCCAGACACAAATAGCCCCGGGCTAGTATCAAAGAATCAGAAAGTGAATTTGGCTAAAAATAATAAATGAATCCGTCCATTCTAGCTTTGCTGTTTGCACTGAGTGAGGTGCAGAGAGTGAACGATGGGCAGGACTGGTGATAAGTGCATGAGACTATTTCATTCAGAAAAAGTTTACAGAATCTAAAATGTGATCAGTAGCAGAGAAAAGGAATTTGTGTTTTAATCCAGCCATGTCCCTTTAAGAACAAATTGTTTCAATGCCTTTTTTTATACGTGCAATGATGAGACGGTTTGGAGGACACACTGGGAATGTTGATGTTGCTGTTCCGAAACATCCATCCTTTTGTCCCTGTCATGCTCTGTCTCTGTGCTACATGGTATAGCGCACCTGGCAACATTATCAAGAGTTCTTCTAATTTTTAGAGGACTAAGGGCCAATGCTCTTCTCATTTCAATCAATGGGTATCGTGCCATTGATCTCTGTGAGATCAGTATCTGGCCCTATTTTTCCAGGGTTCATTTCTAAAAGAAACAATAACTTCTCAAGTATCATGATCTGTTTTGGGGAGTGTTTATGGTAATCATACCAGATTGTTGGGTTTTGTGTATTTTTTTTATTGTTATTGTTAATTTTAATTAAAAAAGGAAATCAAATTACTCTCAAGATGATGTTAATACAAATCTGCTAAATGATGAGATAAAGTTATTAAGATTGAACTTAAGTGCATATTCATATTTTCAAATATTATCAAAAATATATAACTACAATTTGGTGACCATGGAAAGATTCCAGTTTGAACAGAAACTTGACTCCTTCAGTCGTTGATCTTAAATCTGCTTCTAGAATGCCTTGATCAGGACTGAAAAACGCATTGCTTTCTCGCTGATTCAGCAGGTTTTGCAGAATCCTTACCCCTGTTAGTATAGTAAATGTCTTGAACAGATTTCTCCTTGATTTCCCCAGCAGATCTTCTCAAAGACTCCCCAAGCCTGGCACTGAAGGGAATTACATTTACAGACCACTCCACTGTATATTTTTCATCAGCTCATCTGAGCAGACCAGACTACCTGCAAATTACATATGAGATTTCAATAGGCAAAGTATATTCTTATACGTGTGTTTGCATGCACGCGCACCCACACCAGTATTTTGGGGACACCTGATTCAAAGCAGGCAGGAGTTCAGCTCTCAGAATGACACATTTTAACTGTTTGGATGCTAAAAACATATAAGACATCTATTATTTATATTATCTATATACATCTTTGGGTTTTGGCCAACACTGTGTAGTCATTGTGAATGATCTCAAAGTGCTTTACAAACTACATATGCACAGGAATTCCTTCCATTCTGAACTGTCTATGTTTATGGGGTGGGTGGCAGCCAAGGAGATAAACAGTGTATAGCACACTGCACAACACATGTGAATTGCTCAATGTGTAGAGGGATATTTGTGGCCAAAGGAACACATGGGAGTTCATCCCCCTACCCAGTGCATCATACTGGAAAATGTTAATATTTTAAAGGTTTGTTTAAACAAAAATCAGTTGTTTGCTTCAGACAGGTATGATCTGATTTAATCAAAAAGAGCTATTACTTTTTCTTTTCTTTTCTTTTCTTTTAATATAACTTTCCAAAGTGTTGCTTTATCATTAAGATCTCTAAAACATGCCTGTTTCACAAATTATTTCTTCTAAACATCAAATATTAATGACTGATGCCATGGTGCACTAAAAGAGAATGCATTTGAATATCTGAGAGGACAGTATATATATAGTATATAGAGATTCATAATGTTGACTAGTGGACCAAAGTGACAGACATGAACCAGAATGAGAAGCGTGAACTGTACAATCAAATGTGCTACTTCCAAGCAAGACAGTTTGCCTGAATTTGTTTCTGGTGTTCTCCAGTGAGGATTATACCTGGTTGCATTCTCTGTCTGCTTTTTACTTCATAAATCATGTTAGAATTGGGACTAGGACCTACATCCCCTAATCTCTGTTTTGTAGTGCCTTGTCTTTTGTATTTTAGACTCGTTGGGGGCAGAGACAATCAATTATTGTATGACTGTACAACACCTAGCACAATGGGACCTGAACTGGTTGGCCTCTAGCCATTACCATAATTTAAATGTTCATTAGTAATAATTGTAATAACTCCAGGTGACTTTCACCAAAGATTCTTTTAGCATTGAACTATTTCCCAAAAGAAGACTTCAAAAAGATGCTTTAATGCTCCAGAGAGAGGTATGTTGACTAAAGTATAGACCCTCAAAGCAATATGAAAAAGGGGGATTGCTAACCTTCATTTTACATCATGTTCTCGCCTTTCTACATGATCCTTCTTCCAACTGCTCCTTTTGCATCCTTCACCACTCTCATCTTCCCATCTCCTTCTAGGCTGCCTCTTAGTCTCGCAACAGTCTCTCTCTCTCTCTCTCTCTTTTGTGTGCCATTTAAGCCACTGTCTCTTTCTTCAGATCCCTCTTCAGAACAAGTTTCTTCTGCAAGACATTTCAGAGTTAACCAACCAAAGGAATTTAATTGATAAAAAGATAGATTAAAAACACTGATAAGAAATATGTGAAACAAAACAATAACTATTATCTGCTCTCTGTAGAAAAAAACACATTCACCCCCAAAACAACGTCCCCATTCCACTGTTCACTCTGTCCCACACGCACAATGATCTGTTGTGTTGTCGGTCTAATTTAGACCACTAGATTCTCTGGGCATGGACGGTTTTCTGACAGGCACACCTATGGCACTATATAAATAATAACAGCACAGATACCAACAACATTCTTTTAGCCTAGGCTTGCATGTGCTCACCAAGGGATTCAATGTATTCGCCCCTCCATGCTTTGAACTTCAAGTCAAACCATTCATGAAGGGGCCACAGATGGGAATCAGAGCTGCTGCCTTTGAATAAAGATTGGGGAAGCAGAATTGGGGGGGGAGGGGTTGAGGTCTTTATAAATTTAATCTAAGCAGTTATGACTTAAAATCTGATATTTTTGCTTCTTACATCCCACTCTTTGCTGAAGGGCACGACAGCTCACAAAGAGAGTGAGGCATATTTTGTTGGGGAAAAAATATCTGAGATTTCTCTGTCAAAAAGGAATCTGTCTCTGGAATGTATGTAAGTGCCAGTATGTACACACAAGAGTGTACCTGTGTATATTATAATTGTTGTTATTTATGGGGAGCAGTTGTACATGGACAGTCTTGTTACAAAAACAAAACAAAGCAGAGTTCCACAAGGAGCTTGCAGTCTAATTCAGGCAGATAAATAGGAAAGAGGGGAATGTGTGTATACAAGAAAATGCCTGCATGTTTGTTAATGCTATATGAGTGTAACTATATAACTGTGCTGCATGAGTGTATGTGTGTGAACCTGTGCATGTACAAATAGGTGTGCAAGCATCTATATGTGTGTATATATGCAGTAGAGGTAATTGTACATATTTTTAGGTATTCAAGTGTGTTTGTGCCTATACACAATGCATATTTAGAGATCTCTCTGTGTTATGTGCAATCAGGGATATGTACTTTGTGCATTCAGGGGCACAACTGTATGTCTTTGCCCATCTGCACTATACATATTCAAGAGTGTGTTTGTCTTTTTGTACCAGTCTGTTCTGCAGATATCCTGGAATGTGTAGGTCTGTGTCTGTCAGTCTATTATATGTGCACAATGGTGTGTCCATCAGTCTTTGCCAGTGTGCACTCTGTGTGTGCAGGGGTGTGTCTGTCTGTCTGTGTTTGTCTGTACTGTGTACATACACAGGTGTGTGTGCATCTCTGTCTGTGCTAGTTTGTATATATTTGCCATGCTCTTAGTGTACACAGTGAACAGTTTTTTCAATGCTTAATCCTATATTAATATTAGGTTTTTGTGATCCATATTTTAATCACTAATATTAAAAATATGTTAATTCAGCTGAAAGATAGTAATAATTGTATTCCTGCCCAAAGCCAAGCTCACTCAGTGCTCCATCCTGCTTTTAATAAAAATTCCCATCACAATAACAGTAACCAACTGGAATTGGTGATAAATCAGGGTGAGGTAATTTGCTTTTATAGATAACTCTACAATTTGGACATTTCTGGTTATGATACTCAGCAGTTTTGTCTCATGTTTAGAAATGTAACTCCTTAGTTTGTATGTAACTCCTATGTTTAGCAAGTTAACCCTTTGGTTCACCAAGAGATTCCTACAAATGCAGGCTAGTGACTGACAACAGAGAATGTTTGCACCTGCCCAGTGGGCAAAAATCAAGGGATCTGAATCTATCTGTTGTTCTATCTAGTTATTACTTAAGAGAAATAGTCTCCCTAAGAGCTATATGGGATGATTTTTATCACAGTTTTGCAAGAGAACCAGGGGTTATTTTTCCCCCTATCCATAATAGAAGAACTTTGATTTCAGTTTCCAGGTCTGATTCTCCACTGCCATGTGTAACCATTTACTCTTGTGCAAAGTGAGAACAAACTGGGTGCAAAACACTGCTCTTCTGATCTGGCAGCATTTTACACCTACTTTTCACTCAGTAGGCCTAAGGAGTTATTCACCAGGATAAAGCTGGAGTTATATAGTGCTGAAATAGGCCCATTTTGCCCAGGAGTAATTGACTAAACAAGGAGCAAGACAGTGGAAAATTAGGCCTGAAGGGTTTATTCCGATTTCGATTAAAGCAAATGGAAGTTGGATCAAACTCTAAATCTCTAGTTACATCTTTTCACACTGTTTTTATTCATATATTTTGTTCCTTATATGGGAGCAGTGATTACTGAGAACCTGATTTCTTTGGTGTATCAATTGTTTCTTAAGTCAATGGTTTGACTTCGTTCTTTGGTATAGCTCAGAGATGTCCACTTCTCATGCTGGATATAGCAAGTAATATGTTTTTTTTCCCCCCTAAGAAAAATAAGAAGAGCAAAGTTACATGGTAAGTAGGTAGCACCTGCAGAAAATATTCAAAGCATCCCAATTTATTCCACATCATGTCGTATGTGCTGTTTGTGTCTGTAAATCAAAACTTTATTTCTTCCCTCCTCCCCTCTGAGACTAATGGCGCTGCAGGCTCAACATGGCATTTGAAATCTGGCTATGTTTTTTTCTGTTGCATCCCATCATCAGATATCAAAGATCTGGAACCAGAACAGAGTTGCTACCTGCTGGATCATGCACAAGGAAGAGTGGAATGGAACTCTCCCTTCTGCTGATATATTGAATATAAAGTACTGACAAAATTAAAACCCAAGAGTCATACAGTGGCTGTGATATGTGATGGGAACTCTCATTGACGTCAGCAGGAGTTGTGTGTCAAGGGCAGAATATGACTAGGTAAATTAAGTCAATGTGACTCAGAAGACATCTAAGGAGCAGATATATACACTAGCAAGAGGCATTTCTATAGTCACTTTTCAGTTGATTGCCCCACTTAGTCTTCCAGTTAATAACTTTCCTAGCAAAGAGGTAACCAGTATAGCTTTGTTTTGGAGATTTTATTGACTTGCCCTAATTTGTAGACCAGAAGCTTATCATTCTTATCAACCTATCAATCAATGAGCCTACTACTTTGGGAGCTAGTTACCAATAGAATAGTAACAGCTGGTGTATTATCAGTACATTTGATAGTTGTTTTTTTAAGTGGAAGAATTTCCACTGATTCAAAGGGGTTTTACTCCCAATTAATATTTTTTCATCTACAACCTAATAGAAAATTTGAACCAAACAGTACAAGACCTGTCTGTCAATGAAGCCATAATAGGAGATAGTTTGATGGTCGTAAATCCTGCTCTCAGTTACACTGATGTAAATCCTAAGTAACCTCATTCACTTAAGTGAGTTCACTGATGTGCCTGGGTGAACAATTCGCCCATATGGTCTTTCTCACCACCCTCAAATTACAATGAAGACAAGCTATTCCCAGCCTCAATCTCTTGACTGATATAAGAACTTGAAAAATCACTTACAAGCCTGTAGAACTTTCTTTTGAGCTAAAGTAGCATTACTGAGTTTACCTCTATCAGCAGAGGAAGAAATTTGTGTTCCTTTTTGAACTTAGATCTATCATCTGAAGTTAGTTTGCAAAGTTACCAATATGTACTACAAAATCCATGGGGACAGATTGTGTCATCAGTTTAAGTAGTCTCCATTGATATCAAGAGATTCCTGCTTAAGAATCCAATGTATGAAATGCCTGAGTTAAACAACAACAAAATGTTTAAAGGGACACTGACCAACATAGGCCTCAAATTTAGTTTTTACATTTTGAATGAATATTAATAGAAATGTTTTCATGATTTTTAATAGTTTCAGTATTTCCACACTGTGCTGGAAACTCAAGCACTACAACCTTGTGCTCCCTAATAGCTGAAAACTGGCAAGTGACACTAACTAGAAACTGACAAGTCTAGTTTCACAGTTCAAAGTGAGCAAAATGCAGAAACAAACACCCAGCATGTCTGGTGAAAAGCAAATAAGCTGTTCAAAAGTATTTCCTTTTTAACAATCCAAGGTACAATACATAACATGGCTAAGGAAGATTGTAAAAAAAAATTTTTTTTACCTTAACTTGTATTCTTTCAAAAAACCCACAACTATTAAATCTGTTTAAAATACTAGGGATTTTGTTTTGCCATAGGATAGAAAACTATATCAGATGGGCAGGCAGGCTGGCTGTAGGTGGACTAAAATACAGGGAGAGGAGTTTTTCACCAATGTAACTATGATGAAAAAGGGCCCAATACTGCAATGTGATGTGGGAGGAGCCTTTCACTCGCTGAAATCAATGGGGCACTGTATGGGTGCAGGGGGCCACGCACTTGCATCATATCGCAAGACTGGGGCCACTGCAACTCACATGACTTCTCTTTACAAAACAACCACCAGTAACTCAGCAGCTAAGTTTCCTTTTATTCAGAGTGTCAGAATGGAGTCTATAAAGCAAACAATTTGAAAAACTGTCTTTAACAATAAACAAACAAACCCTGCATTTCCAAAAATCGTGATGCTATGGGAAAAACACTAATCAATGCATTGCTATATGTACACTAGAATGTTTGCTATTTTCAGAGAAAAGTTAAAATTGAAAACTACAAACAGAAATATTGAAAATAAAGACACAGATATTTGAAGTGTGGTAATAGCCAGAAAAGTAACTGTAAAAACAACTGCTGGAATTCATAGAGTTAATCTCCCTCAGAGTGAAATTCACCCTTGTGCAGAGAGTTGACCAAAAACCTATGCACTGTCCACTGGCTGGAAGCAATGCATAATTCTTGTGTGTTGGCCCTCTGCATAGAGGTGAATTTCACTCACAGTGATGCCTGCTTCAACTTTTCTTAGTTTTACAAGTCAGAAGATGACTTTTCAAATACTTGTGCCACCCCATGCTCAAACCCAAGATCTGACAATCAATCTTCATCCTTCTGCCACTTACAATATCAGAGATATTACAGAGTCTCTGTGTTCAGAACTTAGAAGATGATGCTGTTGATGTCGTGCAAGGCAAAGTAGAAATGAGCTCTTGCTTTCATCTCTCTCTCTGAGGCTAATAGGCGTAAATACTGTGGGCCAAATTCTGTGCTGGAGTAAATAAGAAAAACACCATTGAACTCAATAATCCATACCCATTTACAACAGCTGGAGGAGTTGGTCAAAGTTTGACAGTAAAATAAGGAGATCTTTGCTTTTAAAATGCTTATTTTTTCTCCTGGTGATTAGTACAATATATCATATAACAAAAGCTTTACAGCTAAATCAACACATAGGGCTCAGCAATATTGCATAAGAAGGAGCCAGACGGTCACTTTTCAAACAGAACTGCACTTCAATGTAAAACTACACAAATATGAAGTTGAACAATATTTAGACCCCAATCCTCTGTGCAGGGAACTGCTACTGATTTCAGTGGGAGTGCCACATGGCCATCACTTACATGATCAGGTCCAGGGAGCACATACGTAAAGCCATGCATTGGTGTTTTTTAGCTGCTCAGTATCCATTGAATTTAATGTGAGTAGTGCACCTGCCCTAAAACTAGTAATCACAACAGGCATTGGGTGATTTCATTTTTCAAAATGCTTTACAAATATTGACTAGCTCATCCTTACACTATCCCTATGGTGCGGGCAGGTAACTGTTACTATACACATTTTACAGTCAGGGACATTGAGGCATAGAGAAAGGATGTGATTTGCCCAAATCTGCCCAGTGAGTGAATAAGGGCCGAGCTAGGATTAAACCCCCCCCCCCCAAAAAAACTCTGACTCTTTTTCCCGCCTGCTCTAACCAATGGGCTACAGGCCTTGGTTAAGTTATGGACTTATGAAAGGGGACTTGGGAATAAGAAGGCATTTGGTAAAAATGATTACTTAACACTTTGTGTCCAGGAACTTTTAAAGATGAGGATAATTCATCTGGGTAAGTAGTGAGACATTTTGCTCTACCATGAAAATTTGCAATATGGGATAAAATTAGCAACTCTATAGATCGTAACACCTGTAAAGTTGGACTCTTTTAAAACAGGATTTATTGGGCTCATAGATAATAGCAGCAACTTCCCATGTACAGAAACCCATTTCTAATTTAAATAACTGTCTCCATTAATGATTAATGGGCTGCAGAATTTGAGCTTGAAAAAATTTGCTTTGTTAGCAGTTACAGGGACATTAAAAAATCACTTGAAAACACTACCTTTTATTTATTAGTAATGCATTTTTTATTTCTATAAGTTAAAAATAGTAAAACCTATTAAATAAATTTTAAATAAGTTTCAGATTCTGTTTAAAGAAAAAGGTCCTTCTATATGAGGGCTGAAATCTTGTTGGCCACATTTCATAGAACTGTCGTAGATTCCAAGGCCAGACAGGATCATTGTGACCATCTAGTCTCACTTCCTGTATAGAACTTCCCCAAAATAATTCTTAGAACAGTATTTTTCAGCCTTTTTTCATTTGCAGACCCCTAAAAAAATTTGAATGGAGATGTGGATGCCTTTGGAAATAGTTTGATTACCTCCAGGGCTCTGCGGACCACAGGTTGAAAACTATTGTTTTAAGAGCATAGGTTTTAGAAAAACATCCAATCTTGATTTCAAAATTGTCAGTAATGAAGAATCCACAACCACCCTTGGTAAATTGTTCCAATAGTTAATTACTCTCAGTCTCACTGTTAAAAATGTACCCCTTATTTCCTGTCCGAATTTGTCTAACTTCAGCTTCCAGCCATTGGATCGTGTTATACCTTTCTCTGCTAGATTCAAAAGCCCATTCTTAAATATTTGTTCCCCATGTAGATATTTACAGTCTGTAATCAAGTCACCCCTTAACCTTCTCTCTATTAAGCTAAATAGATTGAGCTCTTTGAGTCTATCACTGGCATGTTTCTAATCCTTGAAGCATTCTCATGGCTCTTCTCTGAACTCCCAAAATTTAACAATGCCATTCTTGAATTGCAGACACCAGAACTGGACACAGTATTGCAGCAGCAGTTGCACTAGTGCCAAATACAGAGGTAAAATGACCTCTCTACACCTACTTGAGATTCCCCTGTTTATGTACCCAAGATTTCAGTCTGGAGTGACTGCTTATGGTTGGAAGTAGTGTGATTCCGATTGGAAATAGTAGCAGGCCCTCGTCTGTTGCAATAGTATCACATGATGACACAAGGTGTAGCCTCCCAGTGCTGAACACCTTGCGCTCACGCACAGCTGACTCAGATTCAAGGCTGATCAGCATCTCACAGGATCAGGCACGTAACTAGTACTTTTACTTCAAATGATGCTGGCGTAGCCTCTCCATAACAAAAAAAAACCTAATTAACCCTTCCCTGCCCAGTGCATTCCAAAATGCACAAATTGATTTTAGCAATTTGAAGAATTAGGAGAGGAGAGTTGGCTTTTTTTTTTATTATTCCCCACCTTGGTTTACCCCCTTTTGTGGAAAGGCAGGGGAGTTTTCATTGATTCTGTTAGTTTCCCCAAATTAGATATGATTTTGTTTCTATGGGACTCTCTTCTGCCAGCCCAAATCCCCAGCGTAAAACATTTAAAACCAAGTTTAATATTTTTGCTAGAGTTTAACAGCATTGAAGACAAAGACTGGAAAATTGTCATCAAAACTGACATCATGCATCTGTGTCCAACTTCTAGCCCAGCACAACTACATATTAGTAACTATGTTCCAAAAGAGGGCCTGATCCTGCAAACCCAGTGTTCATGGAACTCCCGTTGACATCACTGTCCGTGGCAATTGCATCACTATCACCCTCTATGTGGACAGCTTGCAGGATTGGTCCCAAAATTCTCAACCCTGCCCCTTTTTTAGTGGCCTAGACCCCGATCCCCAGCCGGGAGCTCTGCATGGGCAAACCCCTTATAGGATTGGGACCATAGTATGTTCTGGTCCTTTTCTGCCCTGTATTTTCCCAATCACAGAAGTCAGGGATACTTTATATGATACTATAGTTGCATTTCAAATAGAGGAGGTATATACATCCTCTGTACTATATAATATTTTCCCCAAAGTCTTTTGTCATATTAAAAATAATTTATACATCAAAACTAAGTTGGCTTTCTGCTTTTTACTGCAAGAAGCAAAGTATTTATTAATGGCTATTTTGGCTACAAACCCATAGTCACCAAGGTAGTGCTTATTCATATGAGTAATCTCAAGGAAGTCAATGGAAACACTTGCATAAATAAAGACTATTTGTAGGAGTACAGGTTTGCAGGATTGGGCCCCATAAGAACTGTCAGTAGATAATGCCTGCAGTGTTTCTTCTCATGATACCTGTGTTTTAAAGGCAACAAATCAAAAGCATGTTAAAAATCCAAATGCAGTTTTCAAATTGCAGTACTCATCAAACAATATTTAGCTATTGAATTAGACAATCCAAATGTATTTTTAAAACGTATAGGGCAGTCATATATTTTTCTTAAAAGTTTCTGATCTGGCATAATCAGTTCTATAAAACTGAAAGGAGTCGTAAGGAAAAACAGCACGGCTCTACAGCTAAATAAATTGCACAAAGTTGTCTTTTTAAAAGGATACATATCAGTGATTAGCAATCAGAAAATGATACTTTGCAAATCTAACTCTGAAAGCAGCTTTATCTTCCAGGTGAGAGAAAACCAGAGCTAGCCAGAAGATTAAGGAAAGGTAATGAGATATATGTTCTGAGTCAGTTTGACAACATATAATACAGTGTAAATATTATTTGCATGTAACCATAAAAATCACATTTTAGACATTAAGTAGAATTTCATATGGGCCCTACCTTGTGATAAGTTAAGAACTGCACAATATGATGCTAAATTATGAAAGTATGACCCACTCAGATATCCCATGTAGATATAGAAATAGAGATTTGAGAAACATGTTTAGAACAGAGTTGAGGGTTTTTTGTTTGTTTTTGTATGTTCTTGTAAACAGAGGGAAAAATCAAAGATGTGATGTTATTTCCAATAGCCAAAGTCTTGCCTTAAAATTTTCTCCCTGTGCTGGGCTTTTCTCTTATAAAAAAAGGATTAAATCAGTGCATACTTTTGAAAGGTAGGCATGCCCAACTTTTAATAAAAGGATAAGATAAAACACATGAAACAAGTGAATTTTAAATTCCTGGGGCCCAATCCTGCTTCCATTGAAACTCCCTTAGATTTCATTGGGAACTGGATTGGGCTCCTGGGTTTTATTTACTTTACTAACTATCCTATATTTTGCTAAAGAATAAACCTTCACTATTTCTTTAAAATAAAGGTGACAAAAATAGTAGATTAAATTTTAAACAAAGGAGAGTAGCAAATACTGTAAAAAGATAATTTGATGAAATGAATTCCGTTTTGTCTACTGTTTCTCAGTGTTTGCAAGATTTAAATGTTTTACATTTTTTATTTATCAGTTGTAGGACTTGAAACCAAAAAAACCTTTTTTAATTAATTCAGAAATATGTTTTGGCAACTAGAACAAAGATGATCTATCTTCTGAATCTAAAACTTAGTTACTTAAGTGCTGATGTTTTAATGTTTTCAGTAGAAAAGAAAGCAGAGACAAATTTGGATCAAGAAAGAACTTCTTTTAATAAAATGTAGGAATCTGATCTTTCAGACATAATGTATATTTCCTTATTTGTATTTATGAGTTTGAACTTGTACTTTAGTAAGCACACTGTTTTAAAATAATAGGCAGATACAGTCTTCAAGGAGGGATAATTGGTAGGATTAAAGTTTACAATCTGTATAACGACAAAACATTTTGACCAGGGCAAACAGACAATTAACAGAAGTCAGTTTGTGGTTCATTCCCATCCTATGGAGTCCTTTAATTTATAGTAATGTGTATGTATTAATGACTGAGGGATTAGAGGTTTTCCTACTTAATATTTTTATATACAAACTTTGTAATGGTCCTTCTCTTTTATCAAAATTGTTATTGACATTTCTAATGCAAAGCAAAATTAGCAATACGTTTGATCATAATTCACAAATACTTTCGTCTGAAGCAAAATTTTGCTTTGATATTACTAAATATTCTTTTTCTAAAAAATGTTTTACTTTAGAAAATATTTTTTGAAAGTTGGAAGACTCTCTGAGCTCAAGCTTTTGCTACAATTGGAGCGTGACCCTTGTGCAAACTAGATATTTTCCATAATAATTAACAAAAAAAACTTCAGTTTGCATTGTTGCATTGTAGTGCTTTAGGAAAAAAAGATGTTAAGCAGTTTGTATGGACCCTGAGATTTTTTTAAAACATCTATTTTAATTACTTTTAAAATATTTAAAAAAAAATGGCTTTAAAAAAGTTAAAATATCATTTAAAAATATTGCATGTGTAGTTTACTTATAACTCTTTGAACAGTAAAGCAGTTCTCTTTGCATATAGTTATGCATAGTTATGCAAAACTAGTTGCATTAAACTGACTGAAAATGTAAGGTTACTTCAAACTTGCTTGTAAGTTTAACACAGACTCATTTAGCAAAGCAATAAACTAAATAAATGTTTTGATTTGGAATAAACATTATCCAAAACATTTGAAGTAATTAAATATTTTCACTGGCTATATATTGATCATGTGTTCAGAACTATTTTTCATGTAAAGGCCATAGAATATTAACTAGTACATCCCTGTTTTGTTCTTAAATGTGTAATGTATAAGAAATATTGATTTTGTTTTGACGTAGAAGGAAATTACTGACAGCAGGAGGTAGACAACTATTTTGCACAGGTAACTTTGTATGGTTGGAGTTTTTAAGCATTTGCAGTAAGGAAAGGGGATTTAAAATAATAAAAAGATAACTTGCCTGAATCAAAATATTTTAAAATGTATAGAGTGAAACATTTGTGTGTGTGAGTGTGGCGGGAAAGGAGGTGAGGGGGGAACAGCTTTCTCAATTTTGAATTTATTCTTGACTCTTAAAATTAGATTCAGTACCAGCAAGAGTATTGGTGCTACTGTTGCCGACACAAAACTAACTTTTGAAAGAATATTGATCAGTTACTTAAATGTAGTGGAGGATGCATTGTAGATTATATGATTCTATTTAATTAAATAAATCTAAATACTTACCTGTGGGGTGGGGGTGGGAAGTGTGTCTATATCAAAAGAAAATAATAGGAGGAATGAACACAAGAAAAGCTACTTTTGCAAGGGCAGTAATTTAATTATTCATACCTTTTAAATATATGTCTATATGCTTATCCCCACTTTAGTGATACTATAATCAGTATAATCCAGTTTGGCTTTACTGGGCACAAGGGTAGGAAGTTACCTGTAGCATGAGCTGATGGATGGTATGGAAAGAATCTGTACAATGTAGTAGTAGTAGTACATAAAGATAAATGACAGGAACAAAACCTCAATTTCTTTGGTTATAATTTCCAACTGTAACAACAACATAAATTTGAATTTGTTACATTTATAAACTGCAATTAAATATTGTACTTGCTACATCTTGAATTTAATGTCTCACAGAATAAGACCAGCATACATAGAAACCAGAACTCATGTGTTCATAACATGACTTATTCTTTAATTACTTATGAATAGTTTTTGGTGATGAATACATCCTTCAGTTTCATTTTCTTTAAATGTTTTTTCAAAATTGTGTATGGTTTTTGAGTTATTTAAATAAATTCAAAGCTTCTAGAGGGGCCATCCATGATGCTAATTTGTGTTTAATGCTACAAGAAAGTTTTCAGGGGGGTGATATTTCATATTGAAATGAGGCAAATGGTGAAGATGAAACTTACTTCAATAATTTAAAAATTCCTAATTATAAATAATTTCCTGGAAATTATTAGTTCTATAAAGTATGATTATAAATCTAAGACTTTGCATGAAGTTCTCCTATAGGACTTAATAAATGAGAGACCAAATCCTGCAATCAAAATTCATATTGATGATAATGGGATATTAGATGGAATAGAGATAGGACTGGAATCAAAATATCCAGAGTTATATCTACACATGTGGTTTAAATTTTGTTTTTCTTCTATTGTTGCCAAGGTTTCTATTCTGATTTCCTATATTAACTTCTCTCTGGTTTCCAATATTAATATGTATCTAGCAAAAAAAAAAACAGCTTTTTTTTCTGTGCTTTCTGAAAACTGTATCCTTCAGATGAGAATTTATCTTTTTACCTAAGATTAACTTCACGCTTTTATCCTCCCCCCCCCCCCACCCCGGTATTTGGGAGATGGTAAAAACAGGCCTCAGATTAGTGTTTTTCCGCATCCCCATCAAATCTTCCCTTCCCATGAAAAAAGATTTAAAGGGTAATATTAAAATTCTGCTAGTACTATACATTTTAACCTAAAATACATCAATAATTAAATCCCTATCACTGAAAAACTTCCCATTAAATTGGGTTCAGGGTTTATCAAAGTTTTTTTTAAGCAGTAGTTTTGGTTGGAGATTAACTCTTACTTTCACTGATCACTGCATTGTAGCCATGTGCACGTGTATCCAAATGCTGCTACAATGGCCAGGTCTCATCTTTTTAAGATTTAAAGCAGGCACTCAAATTAACTTCATCACTGTTCTATTATTATAATATGGTAAATCATGACGTAGGGACATATGAAGAGTGAGGTGGGACTCCATGTGCAAGGGCATCTAGTGAGAATTGAAAGGGAAGCTTTCAGAGAACAATGTGTTTAGATTAAATTAGTTCAAAGTCCTTTTGTAACTGCAGTGTTGATGATTTTGAGTCTCAATTCATATAAAATTCTCTCTCCATAGACATGGAATGTATATACAGCCTTGTCTGTAATAATCCAGCCAAATGATTTTCTGTGATCACTAGGCCCATATGGAACCACTGTTTGGTTATACTGCATGGTTTAAAATGGAGTTTGGATCAGATGCATTGATGAAGTGGCATATGGTGTATATGCTCTAATTCTAGACATGGACCTGAGACAAATCCCCAGAATTGATCTGTCCTGAACATGATGGGTTCAAAATCCACAAATTCTTGCCTAATCTTCAGGGTGTTCTGATGAGGCCATTTATAAAGATAGGTTAAAGATGCAAGCTCTGACGTAAGGTTTTGGGTTGGGCCTATCTCTGTTAAAGTCTCATAAATACATTCTAGTGCACAATATGGTGAGTTTCAATCTAACTGATTCCCAGCAGAATATTTGAGTTACTGTATACTACAGCACAGAGAGAGGTCTATTTATAAGTTCACTGAATATACTGTTTGATTATACTGCCTGTGGTATGTGAATAGAGCTATAGCTTTAGGTAGATAGATCTACTCTTATTCCCCCCCGCCCCATTCCACATAAACTAGAGAGTCACACACTTTGTTGCTTCGGTAGACTTAGTTCATGCACACACCAGAGGCTCCTTGCATCCCTCCATTCTCCCCCAGAAGCTCCCTGTGTGCCACCCTCCAGCCCCCTCTACTTCAGGCAGGGCCGGCTCCAGCATTTCTGCCGCCCCAAGCAAAAAAAAAAAAAAAAAAAGCCGCGATGGGCAGCGACAGTTCAGCGGCAGGTCCTTCACTCCTAGAGGGAATGAGGGACCTGCTGCCCCCGAATTGCCGCAGGTGCCACCCCTCTCCCTTGGCTGCCCCAAGCACCTGCTTGTTAAGCACCTGGAGATGGCCCTGACTTCAGGAACTCCTTGTAACCTCCCCCAAGACCCTCCCTTATGCCAGGGGTTCTGTGCCCCCTCTCATTCCCCCATACTTTAAACAGTATTGGGATGATGGGCACAGCTGAGATGGGGGTATGGTGTTAATGGTTGCTATCAACCTGTTCTTTGATTTATAGACAATTACAGACCCGTTCGAAGCTTCTGGGTTGCTTACCAGATGCTAGGGGCTTTGAGTCTCTCCTATTTCCCCCTTCTGGTTTTTCAAATTTCACCAAAATCAATAAGGTTCTGCCTATTGATGCCTACAGTGTCCACCGAAATTTTGGAATTTATCAGATATGGCATTCAAAAATTATTGCATAACAGATAGGCAGACAAACAGAGAAATCCCGTCAAGTTGAATGTAAGGCCTCACAAACTCTGCCAACAATAAGGTAATGAGGACAATATTGCTGTGCATCTGGGCATAATTTAAGGAGGGCAGAATGTAGCCCCAACTGGGAATGTGAAACATAAAACCTTCCTTTGTGTTGCTCTCTGCACATTAAAGATCTTTACATTGTGCTTATTTATGTAATAAAAATTATTGAGCTGATCTGGAATTCTTCAAGTTGAATGAGGAGAAACCACTTCCACGTGGTTTGACCTTCCGTGATAGGTAGCTGTGCTCCTTCCTGAACTATGGAGGACAAAAGCAGTTATAACACTAATAATGGGAGGAAGACAGACACAGTACGAAATGGGTTGCCTTTAACTGCCACACTGAAGATGGCCATGCCAATTTTCATTGTGTTGCAGTGAGATAAATGTGTAGGCCCAGAACTACCACTTGCAGCTGATGCAGATAAAGTTCATCAGTGGGGTGGCACCAGAAGTCAGGGCCAAATTTTCTTCTCAGATGCACGAGTGACTCCCATTTACTTCAGTGAGAGTTACACATGGGCAGTTAGCCTATTACACAGTTATGGGGGAAAGTCCTATGGAATCTGATGAAAAATGATAACCTTTCTATGGAATTTTTTAATTAGCACATAGAATTCTATAGCAGAGATCCAATCTCTATTAAATTGTTTAGGATATCTTAAAAATTCTATAGAAAGGACCTAATTCTCTGTAAAATTCTATAAGATTTTTAGAGTAGTTTCTATAGAACCCTATTTAATTTCTGTGGAAAAAACCCTGAGTCACACCGGGCATTTCTGTGGAAACGGAGCATTTCATTTTATCATCAACAGATTCTATTGTATTCTGTCCCATTCTTCTTAAGTTCTCATGCCATGCATATCGCTGTGCTCTCTAAAGGCCCATCAGTGATGACAAGATCAGAGTGCTTATAGTGGTTGGGAACAGTAAGACTTTATTGGCCAGGAAAGAGGCTGTTTGGTTTGAGTATGGATCGTCTCTCTCCTGATACGGCTGAGTTTAACTCAAGCACTTCTGTTAACAATTCATAAATGTGCCCACTCTTGAGGACCAAATACAAGGTGTTTTCAGTGTGGTACTCGCAGATATGGAAACAACTTGTTTTGATGCTCCCCATAGTTCAATGGTACTGACCTTCAGGGTGGTACAAGACATATCTTTATGATCAAGTATTTTTTGACTAGGTACCAATGCTGGGATATTTACTATGCTCTTTTGTCCTGGTAAAGGAAAGGGGATGTTTTGTATTGTCTGTTGTGGGCAGTTTAAATTAATGTGTGAGTTTAATTTATGCTATTCTCCCAGATGCCACAGTAAAGGGCAAATAAAAATAAGAAATAACTAAATTAAATTTCTCTCGGGTTCACGTATTGAAGAATAGCATATTAGCTCCCCTGAAATGCAGAGGATCAGTAGAACTTTTTATGGCAGCTAGCAGACAGCTACATTAAAAAGTTAGACTTTTTTCTGGTAGCTGTAACTAACATCCGCATGAACATGGGACTTATAATCATGGGTGAAGCTGAAGGCTGTATGAAAGTAGTCTAAATAGAGGAAGGAAGGAGGGCTATTGGACATATCTTCTTGTCTGAAGAGGTCAGTCACTCAAGAAGGTATTGGGCAAGCTCATCAAATAACCCCTTACAAGCAAAAATAAATGTCATGATATATTTTGAGATGATGGGAGCCTGCATGATTGTAAGACATATTGAACATGTCTTCCAGATAAGATGACCTTAGAACAACTCCTTCCTGTTCTCCCATTTATAGCTCATTTTGAAGAGTTGATGCTTTTGGACTATGAATTTTAGTTGTGGAAATTAATGGTTATATGCACGGGAGGCCTAATCATTAAATGGTGCTCTGATAATTGATCAAGTCAACCATAGCAGCTGTCACTTCGGCAATAAGTTGACCTTTTTTCTTGTCTGATGTGGTGGCATAGATCAGCTACCCAGGTGCCTTAGTCATTTGGTTCTTCTACCATAACCAGGAAGCACTTGAGGTATTCCGTTCTTTTTAAGGCATCGAATGCTGTTTATGAATGACAGTCCATTTGGGTAGTGGATTTAAAATTACTGCCAGGTGATGAATTAGCTAGTAACGTGATATTTTTAGAATAGGCTGAAACCCATTTCTACTGAATTTGGACGTAGTGAAACTGCACTAGTGAAGTGGTGAAAGTCCTACATAATTTCATGGCAATGTAATGACAGTTCTGGATATATGCAGTGTTGTTGTAGCCGTGTTGGTCCCAGGATATTAAGGAGACAAGGTGGATAAGGTAATATATTTTATTGGACCAACTTCTGTTAGTGAGAGAGACACACTTTCAAGCTACACAGAGTTCTTCTGGGAAACTAGCTCCCAGATCTGAAAAAGAGCTCCATGTAAGCTCGAAAGTTTGTCTCTCTCACCAATAGTTCTGGTTATAATCACTTTCCATTTAGAGTGAAACTGTTCTGGGAGGGGAAATTTAAAAAAAGACTTCAGTGTGAAAGGAGCCTCCATGCTGGTGTGTTTACTTTAAAGAAATAGTGTTACAATGTCTGAACAAACATTTTATTTTTACAATGAAAACTGTCTTAGCTACCTACCCAAGAGATCAACATATCTTGGTCGCTTAGTAGAGGCTTGTCTTTGAGTAAAGGTTAAACAAGATTGTACTGGAAATCTTATGGGCTATTTTACAGTGGTTGCTTGCATTAGGGGCTGACCTACTGGAAGAGAATCTTTGCCACTAGTGCATGTATGTATTCAGTATGTTGTGTGTCAACTGCACCTGTCTCGGTTCCTGTGCATATAATATATCTCAGAATAGGCAGTAGGGTAGGATGTTGACACATCCTACCCTACTGAGGGTAGAGGAGATAGTGGAGACCCCCATAGTGATTTGAGTTGCTGCCTCCCCTTACACATGAGCAAGGAGTCTATATTTATAATCTCCCACTCTTGTGCTTGTCATTATGTATTAAATGCATTTGGCCATTGGGCTAGGGATGTGATCCTTGCTTAAGGTACAAGAAGTGCTCCCTTCGAATCCCAGTCAAGAGAGCACAGATTCTTGTATATTTAAGGTGTATTCAAACATGAAGCTGGGCATCAACAAACCCAGATTGTATTCCTAATTCTGCCACACACTGTTTGACTTCTCCACATCCCTGTGCCCCAGTTACCCTACCTATATAATGGGGATAGCAACTACTATTATTGTTATTTATCTCTTTATTATACAGCACCAGAAATGTGCATGACATCTTACAAAACAAATAAATCAGGAGTACTATTCTTGCGGAGGTAGGGCTGGAGGGCCAGCTCCAAGTGTGCTAACCTCTCACACTGTTGGAGCAGTGACCAGGAGACAGTTTCAGAACATTTGCAACCTTGAGGAGACATTATCCAGCTTCATGTTCCAAAGTCCTCATGAGGCCTCTGATATAGCAATGCAAGCCACCTTAAAAAGTGTTCTCTTCTACTTACTTTTAGGAGTTTGTAGAAATATAAAATATGTTTAAAAAGGGGGAAGGTCATGTTCATAACTCCTTCTACCACCCCCCCCCCACATATGATATTTAGAATGGATTAGTCCATTGATGAGAGTTGTTACGAAGCCTCTATTTTTAATATGTGAAGGTAAGGAATGTTCATCGAGCTTAAAATGATCAAATTACTTAATTTAATATAAACATTTATATTATATATTTATATAAAAAGAGCCAGTTGGTAAAACACAGGATAGAATGTGCCAGATAGAAAATTAATGTCTAGTAGTACTGTAAAAGTTGCAGTTAGAAGCAGATCTAAGATATTAAATGCTTTGTTTTAAGCAACCATTTTAGTATCCTCATGCATTTTCCTGTAATCATTTCCCTGTCTGTTAAAACTCACAGCTAGGTGACTGATAATTGCTGGTTTTCTTGAGTGGTTGTTTAAAACAAGTTTTATTGTGTATACAGAAACTTAACAAAATTCAGGAACTCTGCTGCCAATTGTAAACCCAATGGAACTTTCTTATAACAAAGTCTTCTTTACAGAATAACATCACAGTGGGTAAAATTCACCACTAGATGTGCAAGGTGCAGAGGGCCAGCACAAGGCCTTGGCACCACTTAAGTTCCACTTTTACACAATTTTGAGGGTTTAAGTAGGACTTATATGATGGATAAACTTTGAACAGGACCTCTGCAAAAGCTAAATTTCATCGTATAATAGGCACGTGAATATACTCAGAATTGCAATGTGCATGTTGCGATGTGAAATAATTTGGTACTTTGATTATGGTTCATTAAAAACCCTTTCACTTGATCCCAGTTCATTAGAACTCTGTTCCATTGCAAGGCAGATTTACCAAGTTAGCATGTAGCTAACTTTAAATACACGAGTAATCTCATTGAAATCAATGGGTCAATTTACATGCTTAAAGTTAGGCACATCCTTACGTACTTTGCTGAATTATGACCTAAAATGCACAAAATATCTGACTGGGGAGATGGGGGAGAATGGAGGGGGAAAAAAGCAATCTGGGGAAGCTGTTCATTTCTAGATGTATGAGGTGATAATAAGAGCCAATAGAGTGTTGTACCTAGGTCTGCTCTAATACAAATAAAGAGAGTGTCTGTGAGCTGGGGGAGGAGGGTGTTCAAAATGTAATTCTCCATTTTCATACATCTTTAATATTAGGAAATGTAAATAATATAATAAATAAAACCCAGATTCAGATCCTCTCACAGGGGGTGCGTACTGAAGCTTTTATGAACATTAGGTGTGCAAATAGGATGATAATTAACTTAACTGGCTAATGACAGCCTCTGAATATGCTTGTGGGACATTGGCTTTGTCAAAAAGAAGCATGAATAGGTATATGCGGTATGGTACCTATAAGAACCTGAATCTTTTCCATTAAGTCTCAGTGTGGTACAGCAACCCCTATATCTACACAGATATAAATTGCACGGTTTAGGTAGCTGAGGGAAGATTTTCATTGAATTTTCATTGTGTGTGTGTGCACTTGCATATATATATATATATGCATATGTGTGTTTACCAATGTGGTTTTGGGGCCTACACCGTAAAAAGGGAGGAACAACCAGCAAAAAGGAAAGAAAGATATATTTTGAAAATATAAATAAAAACTAATGTTTTTTCTGCGTTTGATAATCTCAGTTTCTGAAAAGATTGAGGTTGATCCTGAAGCGATGAGGATTACGTATATGATTTGGGAAATTTAGGGAAACAACATCCTGGTGAAAGACAATAAAGTTTCTATATCTGTTGGCCAGTCACATATAACGTGGCTGGCACAAGCACAAGAAGTAGCTATTCATAGTTGGTAGAAGTGAGATGTAATGTTTTCCCCCATCACAAACCATGGGGGATTGACTTGCTCTAATTTCACATGGGCAATGTCAGGGGGGCATTTATCAGTTAAAAGTGCATGAAAAGGGAAATATAGGAACTCTTATGTTTTGAAAAGGAAAATAAGTTCAACTGAGCATTAAGTTTTATGAGCAGGTGATTAGTTTACATGTGGAATTATTTTGCTGCATATAATAGATGTAGAGACCTGATGCTGCTGCCAGTGAAGTTTATGGCACAATTCCTGTTGAATTCTATGGGCAAAGGAGCAGGTCAGAGGTTGAAGTATGATATGTGAAAGCCAAAACATCACTTCCCAAGGATGCAGTTGATTACTTTTAGCCCCCAAAGTTATGTTTTCCTAATGTCCTATATTATGGATGGAAATGTTTTTGCAATGTTTTGTTCACATTTAAATGGAATTGACTCGTTTTAAAACTGAAACATTCCCCTGCAGTATTGTTGAACCCCCAAAATAAAAACTTTATGCCAGTGCAAAAAAGTGAAACTGACTAGCAGCTAAAGTGAAACCAAACAGGCTACTTTCACTCTCCCAGATATTTAAAATGCTAAACAAGTAAATCTTAAGCAGGTAATGGTGAAAAGAAAATCAGATTTTTAAAATCCTCTTTGCTTTTAGTAATTTTAAAAGTGTAACTAGTGACCCCGGTAACATATTCCTCCCCCTCCCCATCTTCCCAACAGTAGTTTGTGGATAGTATCTCTTTAAAACATTAGGTTCAATAATGAACACCATATTGTCTGTGATGTTAATATTACATATTAATATGTAATAAACATATTGTATGTTTTATGTTCCTAAGGCATCTCCTGATGTCACCCCTTTTTCCCTTTCCTGCCTTGCACCACAGGTTCCCCAGCCATTCAAATCAGAACCATGGTAAGAGGAAATACTAGATCAGGAAAGGATTTACCTTGTGCCAGAAGGATATGGGTTCTTATAATCAACAGGTAGCTAGAGAGGAAAAATATTTACCTTGACAATAACATGTGAAGTAGGTGGTAGAGGGCATTTTATCTGTCAAAAACAAAAACGAGAGATACTGTAGCAAATGGGGGAGAGACACTCAATTCTTCCTGTTTGGCTTAATAGGATCAGGAGGAGACATATGTATAGAAAAGTGGTCAAATATCAAATGCGGAGGGGAAAAAGGTGTGTGTGTGGCAGGGGAGAAAATAGTTTAGGTTTGCTAACATTTGTTCCAAATGTTGCCTTAGTTTGCACTGGCCAATACCTATGAAATAAAGCATATCAGTCTTTCGAGATCCTTGACGTTTGGGAAAGGAAAATGTAAATGAAAAGACAGTCACCCACATAGGCTGAGAGATAATAAAGCATTGAAAGATGGAAGAAGTGATTTAAAAAAAATTAAGTCTAGCTGCAAATCTTGCATCCTATGTTTATTTGATTTTAAATTGTGACTTACTTAGGTTTGTAAAATTATATCCTGAAATTAGGACATTTGAGAACCTTAGTGCACTGTAGATTTCAAACACACTGGCTTCAATATTTGTCCTTTCCTGTTTGTTTTTAAATGTTAAATGCAAAAAAAATAATAATAATAAAGCATGAAAATAGTGCATAACTGGTGATTTTAGTTGTGAACGTCCTTGCGGGCGAGAGAGGTATACAAATGTCTCAAAGCTATAGGCTGGGACAAATTGTACATCGTAATATATGAATGCAAATCACAGAAAAACAGATAAAGGAAAGGGGAATAATACAGTACCTATCTAGGAAGTTGTTCAAGGGTTAGAACAGGGAAAGGAAAGATTGCAGTGGAAGGAAATATCCCACACCTCCCTCTCTACAAAGAAATCACTAGTTGCAAATATTATTTTGAAATGCATTTAAAATAAATAGAATTTTTCTTTTTTAAGATAAAGGGATGGCGTGATATCTGACGTTAACGATGCAGATGAAGTGCTGCATGCAGAAATGTACAGGCCTCCACATATGACTAAATAGGTTCAGGAGTTGTGGAACTTCTCTTGCACAGGTATGGAGATAATATTTAAAATTTGCATCAGACTAATCAGAACCATTCTTTCACGGCCTTAATTAAAATGTAATCATGGCTTTAAAAATGCTTTTCAGGCCAAGAGATATGAGGCCTCATGAAGGCCAGATAACTTGAATGAATTTTATTGACTATCCCAAAAGGGGCTGGACACCCATTAATTTCACCCTGTTCTCTCTTATTTTGTAGGGAATGTGGAAAAGCTGCTGTTCTGGACAGAATGAAGACCAGCCAAGGGAGGTGAGCACCAGTTCTCATGTAAGGTACTACTTGTTACTGATGGGTTTTTACATAGAGAGAAAATAGCATTTCTGTGAGGGTTAAATAATACCTGACCCTCCAGACTTTCTGATTTTGCAGTTTACTGGTGACATTTCATAGAAATCCAAATATTTTTGTGTGTGTATGTGGGGGGGGGGTGTTAAAATGCTGCAAAGCAGACAAATTAATATGAAGTACTTCAGACGTCTGATCAGTTACACAAAAGCAGCAAGGAAGGTAGCATCGTACTGGATTTCCCTGTAAAAGCATGTGAATAATATATGGTTATAAGAAGATGGCTTAATACTTTAAAACTGTGTGTGTTCAAGCCCAGATCACATTAGAATACAAAATAAATTCCTGATGAAAGATGCATTCTTCTTTTGTGGTTAGGTTAGAAAAAAGATTTAAAAATTAGTTCTTCCCAAATCTCTGTAATTTTCCTATATTGACAAATACATTTGATGTGCTAAACATTTAAAAATAGTCTGTTTAGGTTAACTGGAAGGAAAGATCTTTATCTTAAAAGCAGCCCAGTTAATTAAAATTAACCGGGAGTTTGTGAGTAGCATAAAGCGCTAGACAGGATGATTTTGGGTAAAAGTGGTTCCTTGAGGCCAAATTTGTCAATAAGAAAGCCTCTTTATAAGGGAGGACTCTATATTCATGAACTATTTTCTGGTTTTGATAATCATATCATATAACATTAATATCAGGGAGAGGAGTTGTGTTAATATGTTAGACGTTCTATTGTATTACAATAGTTCACTTGATCTTTCTATTTTGGACAATTTATTCCATTCTGATAATTCAGAGACATGAATACAGTATATTTCATTTACCAAAATTGGGAGTTTGTGGCATTAAAAAAAAGATTTAAAATGATTAGAAATCTATAAAATCCATCATGTTATTCTGAAGCCTTTAAAAGGCAAAATCCAAACAAAAATATTGTCATTGGTAAAATATACAATATCTGAAAGCAATAGAAATTGTTCTTACGAGAGTTTTGAAACAAATAATACATTGAGATAGGTAGTTAGGGTTTTGCAGCATTTTTTCTTCCCCCAGCCTCCCTCTCTCTCTGTAAGGGAAAAAGAAAGGATGCTGCTTAATGTAAAATAAATAAATAAATACAATTGCGATAAAATGGTATGCTCGGCCTCTGATAAAATTTGTTTTATTATCAATATTTAGGGTTTTAAACATAGGTATTGTAAAATAGTTGATATTTCAAAGTTTGTGGGGAGACAAATGTTTGAATATCTTTCTTCATACCTGAGGAATCCCTTTCAGGAGTCCATTTTTCCTGTTTGCAGAACACATTTTTATTAGATCTATGTATTTGGGTTAAGACTTTCTTAAAATTACTTAATTAGGTTATACTGAAATTCTAAGTGATTTTAAAAGAAGGATTATGGTAATATGACAAAACATAACACTGTTTTAATTGAAATCCTTAAATAAAGCCCTTTTAACATGCCAATTTTTAAAATCTATACATTTGAGGGGTTAAAAGAGTACAAAATATGAAAAGACCAACCTAAGTATGGAACATATAATCCCATACCAGTGAGCAGGGATTTTGTAGGTACGTCTGGAATATGGGAGAAGGTCATTTACACTTCCAATTTGTTTTTGAGCCTTTCTTGTAGCATGTTATCCTTCTCATTACTTTAATGTGTATATGTAAAATGCTTATCAAATGCTTACGGTCAGGTAAAAGACAGAAAATGTGCAAAAAGAGGTAACAGTGTAGCTACGCAAAGATAGCTATTAATTGATTGTGTTTTCCATGAAAATTTTGAAAAATATACCAAACTAAAAATTGCTATAGTGAGGAATAAATTCTAAATAATTGTATTTATGCCATTTGGAATGGTGTGGATGTGAATTGTCTTTAAAAACATAAAGCATGTGTCTGGAAAAGAGTATCATGGAGAAATGCTTTTCCTGTTGTGTTTTCCTTGGTTAAAGCTGTTCGCTGATTCACTGATTTAGGTTTGAAAGAAGATATTTGAAATTAAACTTTTTAAGAGAGTACATGCGTGTTTGTTATTGATGGGTTTAAAAAAGAAAGAAAGAAAGAAAGAAAACGTCCATATGCTTCTTTCATCTGTATTGTTTATAGTTTAAAATAAATAATAAATTTGTAGTGATTTATTTTTGAAAGTGAAGTGTTTGTATGAAAAAATCTGGCAGTCAGTATGTTTTACTTGGTATTTTAATTTTGGAGAAATAGCAGAATGCTTTTAGATATTTGCACTTGTTTCAGAGGTTGAAGCATAAACCAGATTTCTGTGTAGTCTGTCAGGCAGTTACACGTCTGAGCATGTTACAGTTTGGAGCACTACAAATTAGAACCATTTGACTTGCATTTGCTGTACAATGTTCTTTTTAAAAATTATTTCAAATAAGCCATATTTATAGAAAGTAAACAGGGATTTTTAAAAAAAATCTGATTTTAATTAATATCCAGGAATTCTTGTTGTAAGGATCTATTACATGAATGAACATCCCCCCCCCTTAAATTAGTTATTTTATTAACCGATTCTAGTGTTGTAGTTTATTTTTCAATTTTCAATAGATGATTTGTATACACATAGTTTGTTGCTCATTTTAAAACAGAAGGAGCTGAACAACTGCTACAAGTGTTAGTGATACATATCTTGAATGCATATATGTAATATCTAGAGAGAGAGACAGAGAAAAAGACAGAGAGAAACATGATAGTATGACTGAGTTTCCCATCAGTTTCATTGCGGGAAAATATAGTATCTTTTGCTAGCTTTGTCACAAAAGACTTTTTGGCTTGTAAGGATATTTTTCTGTTAATGTATCTATTAGAATTTGTCTTTTGAAATGTAGAAAAATGCATTTAGGTAGAAGGAGAGTTTTCATCTGCTTTTTCTAAGTTACAGAGGAAAGGCAAAATAAATAATAATAATAGTGACCAGCAACTCTGTACTGCAGAAATGTAGAAATCTGCAAGAAAATTTGCTAGTTAGAAAAAGACTGAACTTGAATGTGCAATTCATAATAAACATTTGAGGACTGCATTTGCAGATCTGTTATTGTTCTGAAGAATTTTAAAATAGCCTTTTCCACTAAAATGATCAAGGAGTCCTGTCATGTGTATGTGTTGGAGTGGAGAAAGCTAACATAATGTCTGTTGTTATTGTACCATATGTTAGCTGCTGTTTATACATTGTGGTAGAGGAGGAAAGTATAGGAAACAGACTGTAGCTTTGGTGGCACAAAGTTGCCTGAGTGTAACAAAAGGGTTAACAGTGGAGTTGAGCGTGTGCAGTATGGGAGTTGTAGGCAGTAAGAATGCTGGGAGCTGTCGTAAAACTCTCCCTTGCTTCTTCCTGTAATGGCCGATTGTAGGGAGGTAATGGGGGTCTTTCTCTCTGGCAAAAGCCCCATTTCCCCTATCTAAATGCAGTAAACAGCACAAATGTGGGGTCATTTGTGCCAGTTAGACGTGAACAAGGAAAGGATGCAATTGATCAAGTCAGAGTGGAAATTCTGAGCAAGGGAAAAGAGCTTTTTAGATCTCTCTCGCTCTCCTGTGTTGCTGTAAATGTCATTATCCGGTCGGTTGTTGCCTTGCTGGCAAAATGCTGCCTGTCTGTCATGCGGCTGTTAAAATCTCTGCTGACTGGGGGTCTCTCTTGCTGTTTATTATGTTTTTTTATTTTATTTTCTCTTTCTTCTAGGCAGAACCTCGGCATTGCTGCAGCAGGCCTGGTACAGTATTCGTAGCTTGCTTTACATGCACTCAGGTCAGTTGTGTTTTTGCTTTGGCTTTTGTCACGTTTGCTAGGAGGATTCGGTTAGGTTCGCTGCGCTGTGGTGCTCACTCACCTGCTTTCTGTGTCAATGGAACTGTTTGCCTTTTTGCTGTATCTGTTGGTGAAGTGATTGACTGTTTCTGCTCGCTACTGGGGTTTCCCTTTCTCTGTAATGTCTGCCTGGGGGGAGGGTGAAAACACTGGTGCTGTTTGCAGCCTTTCTTTGTAATTTTTACCCTGCTAATAAACACCTTTGTAGCAATAATGGATTTTTTTTTTTTTTTTACCTGTGTGCAATGTGTCCTTGTCAACAGGCGCCATTCAAACGTCAGCGCCACAAAAGTGGGCGCTGCCGGTGGTAACAATAGTGAGGTTTATATTCACAACAGTAAGCTGCTGTTTGTAAGGAAATATGGGCCTTCGTCTGGCCTCAGAGTAATGGAGAATGGGGGGCTTGGTCTAGGCAATGGCCCTGGGGATTTGGGATAATAGTGAATATTAGGTTTGGCCTGAGCTATGGCCCCAGAGACACTAGGGCGATAGTGTGGAGCTGGTTCCAAGCAGCAGCCCCAGGAACTTCAGGAGGTTGTTTGATATTCACTGGGTATAATCCTAAGAGTTCACTGCTTATTCCTGCATTACTGCCCATCAATGCATTGTCTCTCATGCACTTCCCAGTGCACTTATGTCTCCTCTGTGCATATCGCCGGACAGTCCTTTGACACTGCTCACTCACGTGGCTTTCCGGCACTGCTTACCTGTGCGTCACTGTACACGTGTCCACCTTTTTGTAGGCGCTATGTCAGTGGTTCTCAAACTCTTATACTGGTGACTCCTTTCAGACAGCAAGCCTCTGAGTGTGACCCCCCTTAGTAAATGAAAAATTTTTTTTGTCTGTTTAACACCATTATAAATGCTGGAGGCAAAGCGGGGTTTGGGGTGGAGGCTGACAGCTTGCGACCCCCTGTTTGAGAACCCCTGCTGTATGTCAAAATGAAAACACAAACCCCAAGAAATCAATCAGATTATTGGATCTAATGCTTGTAACTCACAGGAGGATTGTTGTACTATAGATAAGAGTTAGAAAGTATTTTTAGTGTGGAGAGGAGAAATTGGGACTAGTGTGGAAAATATGTGAAGGGAGAAACTGTATTTTAGAGAACATGAAGCTATTGCAGCAACTCTGGGACTTTAATTCTGACTATGAGGTGTTTCCCCTGAGTGGAAAAATATGTAGATATTACACATTCATTTAATTTGTTAGTTATCGGCCCAAACTGCAAAGGTCAGCTCTAGATATGAACTTCCCCATTTTTCAAGGTGATTGGGACCTGTCATCTGGTCTGGATCCATGTCTACTATATACAAAGGAAGGAAGGAAGTTGGTGTGTATAATACATTAGTATGCAGTGGACTTTTAAGTATCATTTTCTTACATTTTAAGGGTCTGATCCTGCAAGATATTGAGCACCCTTAACTGTAACTGACTGCAACGAGAGCTGACAGAACTCAGCACCTCAGTTTTTGGACAGTATTGTCTCATTTTAGGTATTTTTTTTCTTCTTTTTATATATGTTTCATATGCATCCATGAATTCCAAGAGAAAACATAATGTGTTCATTTGTTCAATCTGTTAGTTGCCCAGGAAAAACTGGATTCTCAAGGTAAAACTGAAAAGAGAAATATTTCATAATATGTTGACTTTCTATTGCAAATGTAGTTCTGGGCTGGGAGACTGAGCTCTCTTGGGACTGCAAGCATTCTCACATTTGGATCAGAATTTGTAACACATAAAAAGACAATAACCATCAGTTGATGTACAATCCCTAAATTATACAGGCCTGAGTCTAATAGGCAGTGCAAAGATAACAAGGAAACCCATTTTTTCAACAGGAAAGAGGAATTATCGTGTAGGCGGAAAGGTCTCAGTTTACATGGAAAAAGAATTGTTAGATGCACACAAAAAAAAGACAGGCATCTAAACACCCACTCTACCTACCCCAGGTAATGGAGACCTGGATACATATGTTCTTTCTACACTTGAGTTAAACTACTGAAGAAGAGTTTAGAAACGGAATCAATAAGTTCAAAAGTATGACAAGAATTGCACAGCATCAGAGAGAAGGAAAATGCTTGAACAATATTCAGACATATCAACTAGCACCCTTAATGTGAATTGCTAATAGGAACCACTATTGGTCAGTTCTACAATCTGGAAATGAGTGCTTCTGGATTTCAGTTCCTGATTAATTCAATAACATTAAGAATGTACTGGGCACTCAGAAGAACAAATAGAACATATCCTCTGCCTTGAGGAGTTTATAATCTAATTTTGGACAGGTGACAAAGAATGGGAGCAGCAAGCAATGGGGATTGCTATGTGGAAGAGGGCAGTAGGAAAGAAAATAGTTAAAATAATATATGGATATGTAGGTTTGTTATGGGCACATCTTGAGATTCTTCTATTACAGTATTTTTCTCTCTCATTACTTGAATTTCTTCTCTCTTTGTGGGCCTTACCAGAAGAGGAATAGTTAAATAATATTTATTATCCATTGAGCATCACCATCATTGGTATGCTCTGCACTGTGCTGAAAGAGTGGAAAAGATGCTCCCAGCTCCAAGGAGTTTATATATTAAAATGGACACACAATACAGTTTGGACACCTTGTGCACTAGCTGATCTTTAAAAAGTCCACTCACACTGTGATGACTTTCTTTCCTGGTTGGGTTATTGTTGGAAGACTTCATGGAAGAAGTGTTTAAGGAGTAATATAAATGAAAAGATGCATTTAGTGCAAAGTCATTTAGTGCAAGAACTATTGTGTCCTTTAAGGAGATGTACAACCAGCTTACTTGGGATGTTACTGAGGACTTTTGTTTGTTTTGCTGCTGTTTTTTAGATGGCTTGGACAGAAACATCAGTTAGGGGACGATTTATTAAAAAGGGGGTGCTCTATATCCTAGTAAAGAGGAAGCAATTGAAGTCGATAAATTACAGGTAGGAACTGAAGAGAAACAGTCAAATAAAAAAGTCCCATTCAATTACCTCACATGAAAACAGACAACTAAATATGGACAAATTTGAACTAAGTGCTTGTATACAAATGCTAGGAGTCTAAATACTAAGATGGGTGAACTTGAGTGCCTGCTGTGAAATGAGGATATTGCTATAACAGGCATTACAGAAACTTGTGGAACATGTCAGGAGTAAGGCCCTACAGCTGCACCTGCTGAGGACTCCTGACATCCTAGTGAGTCAGCTAAACTGCCTGATGGACCACCCTGCCTGATTTGGCTGAGGAAGCCAGCAGGTCACTTCTTAAGCTCAGCAGCAGCAGTAGCTGGCTGGCTGCTCAATGCACATGCCCACGGACTCTGTCTCCCTGCCGTCTCTTGCCAGGTCCTTCTCCCGCTTTACTCCTCCACAGCTCCAGTCCAGATCCTGCCCTGCACCCAGTCTTGTTCTAGTCCTGTCCTAGCCTTGCTCCTGCCTCAGAACCAACCCTGTTCCTGCCTTCCCTGGTTCCTGGTAATCCGGTTCCAACCCTCGGCTCTGATTCCTGACTCCAACTTTCTCAATCTTTGGCTCTGGTTCAGACTCCAGCCATTAGGCCTGACCGCCTACAGCCGGTCCCCTGACAGAACAATGATAATCGATGGGATACAATAATACCAGGATACAAAATACATAGACATGTGCTGATGGGGGTATGGCACTGTATGTGAAAGAAAACAGAGTCAAATATAGTAAAAATCTTAAATGAACCAAACTGTACCACAGAATCTCCATGGATAGAATTTCCGTGCTTGAATAGTAAGAGTATAGCAATAGGAATATACTACCAAGCACCTGACCAAGATGCTGATAGTCATTGTGAAATGCCCAGGGAGACTAGAGAGGCTACAAAACCAGAAAAACCCAGTAATAATGGGGGATTTCAGCCATTCTCATATTGACTGGGTACATGATACCTCATGATGGGATGCAGAAATAACATGTCTAGACACCGTGAATGTGACTGCTCCATGGAGCAGCTAGTCCTAGAACCCATAATGGGAGGGGCAGTTCTTGAGTTAGTCCTAAGTGAAGTACGGGATCTGGTCCAAGAGGTAAATATAGCTGAACCGCTCAGTAATAGCAATCCTAATACAATTAAATTTAACATAGTTGACGAAGGAAAATACCAAAGAAATCCACCACAGTCGTCTTCTTGTGTCCTTGTCACAAACGAGGTTTTTTCCAGAACTATGCACAAGCAATGGCTCTTTCTGTCACTGCTGCAAGGTCCTTCTCCGTACAGGTCTCCCCAATTCACTGCACTAACATATATTCCTGTCATTAGAGTAGCCCCATTTGATCAGGTTAGTGTTTGATCCACCAGTTTGCATACACAGGCGGTTCAGGCAGTGCCACATTGACCAGTGTTTATTGGCCCCTCTGGGAAGGTCCTCCTGGGGTTTCAGATCTGTTTGTGCATCCGACTGCATTAGTCTTTTATTCCATAACCTCAGTCGTGTCTTGCCAACTGTTGTCTGCAAAGGCACAACACTTGTTATAAAACTCTTTCGTGATTTAAGGTGTTCTGTTACTCCTGTGTAACCATATAGTGGATGACTTCGGTCTTCCATCTGCCATGATCTTTCCCTTTGGCTTGCTACCTTCCTGCTGATATCAGGTGGTGCAGTGCCAGCCAATAAGTACAGGCTATCCTTTGGTGTTGGCTTTAGAATTCCAGTTATTACATGACAACTGTCATTTAGAACCAGGTCTAGTTTCTTAGCATAGACCAGGGGTGGCCAACCTGTGGTTCTGGAGCCACATGTGGCTCTTCAGAAGTTAATATGCGGATCCTTGTATTGGCACCAACTCCGGGACTGGAGCTACAGGCGCCAACTTTCCAATGTGCCCGGGGGTGTTCACTGCTCAGCCCTTGGCTTGGCCACAGGCCCTGCCCCCACTCCACTCCTTCCCACCCCCTCCCCGAGCCTGCCGTGCCCTCGCTCCTCCCCTTCCCTCCCCCCCCCCGAGCCTCCTGCATGTCATGAAACAACTGATTGGGAGGTGGGGGGAGGGAGGGAGAGGGCTGATCGGGTGAGGGGGAGCTGATGGGGGGGCCTGCTGATGTATTACTGTGGCTCTTTGGCAATGTACACTGGTACATTTTGGCTCCTTCTCAGGCTCAGGTTGGCTACTCCTGGCATAGACAGATTGTTCACATAGTGGACATGTATACTCCTGCTGTAGAGTAGCACATGGTAATAGCAGTGGTTCGCAAAGTAGCTGGGTTAGCTATCCACTTTGGGGTGACCATCTTTCGGAGGATGTTACTGCAGGCACTAGCTTTCCCTTCCATCTTTTCTACATGTGCTTTGAAGGAAAGTTCTGTCCAATGTCACCGCCATGTAGATCGGCTTGGGTGATTAGCCAGTGGGATTCCATCCCAGGTGGTGGTTAGTTTCTGCTTGGCTTCTTGATGGCATAGGTAAAAAGCCGTCACCTCTGTCTTGGTCTGGTTGGCGCGAACCTGGTTCTTATTGTAATAAGCTGAGAGGTTGCTCAATGCACATGACAGTCTGTTCTCAACAGTGGCACTTCTCCTGTAATGTGATGCATAGATCATAGACATATATGAAACTCCTCATGTTGCTCTATTTGGGCTGGTCATTGGTATATATGTTGAGGGTTGATGCTAGCACACTGCACGGTAAGAAGCCATTTCATTGTCGTCTCCAGCGGCTCCATTTCTGGCACAGTTCTATGTAAAAACATCTGTTCTCCAGAAGAGATCACATGAGCTGCACTAGTTGGTAGTCATGCATCATATCTAGGGGCCTACCAAATTCAGGTAAATTCAGGATTTTAAAAATCATAAATTTCATGGTTTCAGATACTTAAATCTGAAATTTCACGGTGTCGTAACCATGGGGGTCCCAACCCAAAAAGTGGATGGGAGGGGTGGGAGCGCAAGGCTATTGTAGGGAGTCACAGTATTGCCACCCTCACTTCTGTGGTGGTGTTGGCGGTGGCGCTGCCTTCAGAGCTGGGTGACTGGAGAGCAGTGGCTGCTGGCCGGTCGCCCAGCTCTGAAGGCAGTACCACCGCCCGCAGCAGCACAGAAGTGAGGGTGGCATGATAGAGGGGGGTCCTCAATTTTGGGAGGGGCAGGGCTGGCCTTATGGGTGGGCAATGTGGGTGACCACCCAGGGTACTGTGGTTGAGGGGTGGGGAGGGTTTCCGTGGTGTCCCCCCCCACACACACACACAGCCAGCCCAAGGCCCCTTTGCCCCCAAGTGTCGGGGTGCTGGGCCCAGAGACGGGGAGGGGCAGGGCTGGGGGCGCCCTGGCCAAGGGCTCCTACCATACACTGTGCTCCAGCTGTTGTTCCTGGTCAGGCTGATGAGGGATGGGATTTCCTCTTCCCCTGAAGGGCTTCCACCGGGGCTGGGTCAGACCCACCTCCAGGAACTTCCCCCTTTTGGGTTGGTGCCCCCCCAATTAGAGAAATGCTGGTTTCCCTCATGAAATCTGTATAGTATAGGATAAAAGTACACAAAAGAACAGATTTCATGGAGGAGACTGGATTTCACAGTCCATGACGTGTTTTTCACGGCCATGAATTTATTAGGGCCCTAATCATATCGTAGACTTTGGCAAGCAGGTTTTGGTGGCTGACTGTATTGTATGCTGCTAATAACAGGCGCTGTGTTTGTAGACTTATCATGCCTCTCTCGAATCCATCTTCCATATGCTGGGTGATATTTAATATTTGGCCAGTGTGAGTCTAAATCTGGCTTGTTCTGGTATTAGATGCTGTTCAATATGAGAGGAGAGGTGGTTGAGAATAAGGCGTTCAGAAAGTTTATAAAGGTGACATAGGACTGATATTGCCTTGAAGTTCTTTGGGTCAGATGCATCCTTCCCCGGCTTCAATTGAGCCATTACACGGACTTGTTCCCATAATTTAGGTATAGTAAGGGTTGATGAGCAGTTGTTAAAAAGACATAATACCCATTACTTGGTTGCAGGACCAAAGTGCTTAATCTGCTTCCTGTGTATGTTGTTGAGTTTTGAAGGAACTCAAATTTGAAATTGCAGAACTACTAACTGGTATGTAATTGTCACAGGGTGCTCTACTCCTTGCTGGAATGCCTCATGGCACCAGGAAATTAACTCTGCCTGGCTGACACCCCTTCCTGCAGTTGCAGTCTGTTACGCTCAGTCTTGCTCTCTTGGGATTCAGCTGCTCCCGCTTCATGGCCCTTTTGCTCTCTCCTACTGGGTTTATACAGGCCCCTCCTATTCCTGTCCAGCTAAGAACCATCTCTAATTAGTCCTCATTGCTCCCTGGCTCCTCCTCCAGGTGCAGCATAAGCAGTTAATTGGCCCAGTAAGCCACCTTAACCGTTTCAGGCCTTGTGTGGGGTGGACACCCTATCGCTTAAATCAGCCTTTATAACAGATGATTGGAGGATAGTTAATTCGACACTAGTGCTTAAAAAAGGCTCCAGAGGTGATCCTGGCAATTACAGGCCAGTAAACTTAACTTTGGGCAAATTGGTTGAAACTTTAGTAAAGAACAGAATTATCCAGAGGTGGGCAAACTTCAGCCTGAGGACCACATCTGGCCCTGCAAATGTTTTAATGCAGCCCTCGAGCCCCCACCGAGGAGCGGGGTTTGGGGCTTACCCCGCTCTGGCGCTCCAGCCGGGGAGCAGGGTCGGGGGCTTGCCCCACTCCGCATGACTCCTGGAAGCAGCAGCATATGCTCCCTCTGGCTCCTACGGGTAGGGGCAACCATGCTGCCCCCGCCCCCACAGCTCCCATTGGCCGGGAAACGGCAGACAGGGAAGCACGCAGAGCTGCCTGGCCACGCCTCTGCGAAGGAGTTAGAGGGGGGACATGCCGCTGCTTCTGGGAGCTGCTTGAGGTAAGCGCCGCCCGGAGCCTGCACTCCTGATCCCCTCTTGCGCCCCAACCCCCTGTCCCAGCCCTGATCCCCCTCCCGCCCTCTGAACCCCTCAGTCCTAGCCCGGAGCACCCTCCCACACCCCAACCCCCAATTTTGTGAGCATTCATGGCCCGCCATACAATTTCCATACCCAGATGTGGCCCTCGGGCCAAAATGTTTGCCCATCCCTGGAATGATCAGACACATAGATTAACATGATATTTTGGAGAAGAGCCAATATGACTTTTGTAAATGGAAATCATGCCTCGCCAATCTATTACAATTTTTGAGGGGGTCAACAAGCATGTGGATAAGAGTGATCCAATTCATATAAAGAACAGGAGTACTTGTGGCACCTTAGAGACTAACATATTTATTAGAGCATAAGCTTTTGTGGGCTATTGCCCACTATGCATGCTATATTATGCATAATAAAGCTTATGCTGTAATAAATTTGTTAGTCTCTAAGGTGCCACAAGTACTCCTGTTCTTTTTGCGGATACAGCCTAACACGGCTGCTACTCTGAAACCAATTCATATAGTATACTTTGACTTTCAGGGAGCCTTTAACAAGGTACCACACCAGTGGCTCTTAAGCAAAGTAGGCAATCATAGGATAAAAAGGAAGATCCTCTCATGGATCAGTAACTGGTTAAAAATAGGACACAAAAGGAAGGAATAAATGGTCAGTTTTCACAGTGGAGAGAGGTAAATAGTAGGGTTCCCCAAGGATCTATACTGGGGCCAGTGCTGTCCAACATATTCATAAATGATCTGGAAAAGGGGGGATCTGAAAGTGAAGTGGCAAAATTTGCAGACAATACCAAATTACTTGATCTAGTTAAAACCAAAGTTGATTGTGAAGAGTTACAAAGGGGTCTCAAAGAACTGTGTGACTGGGCAACAAAATGGCAGATGAAATTCAGTGTTGATAAGTGCAAAGTAATGCACACTGGAAAACATAATCCCAACTATACATATAAAATGATGGGGTCTAAATTAGCAGTTACCACTCAAGAAAGAGATCTTGGCATCATCGTGGATCATACCCTGAAAACATCTACTCAGTGTGCAGCAGCAGTCAAAAAAGCAACAGAAAGTTAGGAACCATTAAGGAACATCACAATTCAAAGGGTTGGTGAATGGCCCTATCACACCTTGGAAATATACTACATTCAAGTTTCAGAGTAGCAGCCGTGTTAGTCTGTATCCGCAAAAAGAAGAACAGGAGTACTTGTGGCACCTTAGAGGCTAACAAATTTATTAGAGCATAAGCTTTCATGGGATTGGAGCAAATGCGGTTATATCTTAGAGCTTGGCTGTAGACAATGGATCGTGTGGTGTGTCTTGGATGGAAGCTGGAGGCATGTAGGTAAGTGTAGCGGTCAGTAAGTTTCCGGTATAGGGTGGTATTTATGTGACCATCGCTTATTAGCACAGTAGTGTCCAGGAAATGGACCGCTTGTGTGGATTGATCTAGGCTGAGGTTGATGGTGGGATGGAAATTATTGAAATCATGGTGAAATTCCTCAAGGGCTTCTTTTCCATGGGTCCAGATGATGAAGATGTCATCAATGTAGCGCAAGTAGAGTAGGGGCGTTAGGGGACGAGAGCTAAGGAAGCGTTGTTCTAAGTCAGCCATAAAAATGTTGGCATATTGTGGGACCATGCGGGTACCCATAGCAGTGCCGCTGACTTGAAGGTATATATTGTCCCCAAATGTGAAATAGTTGTGGGTGTTGTCTACAGCCAAGCTTTAAGATATAACCGCATTTGCTCCAATCCCTCGGATAGAGACAAGCACCTACAAGATCTCTATCAAGCATTCTTAAAACTACAATACCCACCTGCTGAAGTGAAAAAACAGATTGACAGAGCCAGACGAGTACCCAGAAGTCACCTCCTACAAGACAGGCCCAACAAAGAAAATAACAGAACACCACTAGCTGTCACCTTCAGCCCCCAACTAAAACCTCTCCAGCGCATCATCAGAGATCTACAACCTATCCTGAAAGATGATCCTTTACTCTCACAGATCTTGGGAGACAGACCTGTCCTCGCTTACAGACAACCCCCCAACCTAAAGCAAATACTCACCAGCAACCACACATCACTGAACAAAACCACTAACCCAGGAACCTATCCTTGTAACAAACCCCGATGCCAACTCTGTCCACATATCTATTCAAGTGACATCATCATAGGACCTAATCACATCAGCCATACCATCAGGGGCTCGTTCACCTGCACATCTACCAATGTGATATATGCTATCATGTGCCAGCAATGCCCCTCTGCCATGTACATTGGCCAAACTGGACAGTCTCTACGCAAAAGAATTAATGGACACAAATCTGACATCAGGAATCAAAATACTCAAAAACCAGTGGGAGAACACTTTAACCTGTCTGGTCATTCGGTGACAGACCTGCGGGTGGCTATATTACAACAGAAAAACTTCAAAAACAGACTCCAATGAGAGACTGCTGAGCTAGAATTGATATGCAAACTAGACACAATCAACTCCGGTTTGAATAAGGACTGGGAATGGCTGAGCCATTACAAACATTGATTCTATCTCCCCTTGTAAGTACTCTCACACTTCTTATCAAACTGTCTGTACTGGGCTATCTTGATTATCACTTCAAAAGTTTTTTTTCTCTTAATTAATTGGCCTCTCAGAGTTGGTAAGACAACTCCCACCTGTTTATGCTCTCTGTATGTGTGTATATATATCTCCTCAATATATGTTCCATTCTATATGCATCCGAAGAAGTGGGCTGTAGTCCACGAAAGCTTATGCTCTAATAAATTTGTTAGTCTCTAAGGTGCCACAAGTACTCCTGTTCTTCTTTTTACTACATTCAAGGGAGCTCTTCTCATGGACTCGAAGGCTAAATGTAAAAGATAAAACAGGGTCCCAAGAAAAATTGTCATCTCTTTGCTGTTTGAACTCTTACAGACCCAGAGAGACTAAACTAAGGCACAGACCCCAGATATTACCCCTTCATCCTCCCTGAAAGATATTTTGAATGGACAGATTACTACATCTCTGTTGTCTTTAGGAACCATAGACGATAACTCATTTTTATGTGTATGCTTGCTTGTTTTAACCTATAAATAACTCTCTAATTTCTTTTTTCTAATTAATAAACCTTTAGTTAGTTTATTACAGGATTGACTATAGGCATTCTTTGGTGTGAGATCTAAAATACAAACTGATCTGAGGTATGTGGCTTGTCCCTTAGGACTGGAAGTAACCTGAATATATTGTGTTCTGTGGCATAGGTGACCAGTTATCACTAAATTCAGCTTGCCTGGGTGGTGAGATAGGCTTCCAGGGAGGGAAGTTGTTTTCTTCTACAGGTCTTCAGTTCTGTATTACTAACTATCAAGCTTTGTTAGCAAAATATGATTTCAGCAATTACCAGAAGATAATCCCCCTCAAGAGGATAGTGCCCAATTCTTGGCCCTCTTGAGGAAGGCAGTGGATGCAGCTGACACTGCATCTAGAACAGTGGTTCTCAACCAGCAGGCTGCGGGCCGCATACAGCCCAATTAGCACACAGCTGCGGCCCAGCTCAGCTGCGTGGCAGGGTCCGGGTTCCTGGCTACCTGGCACTGTGGGATCTGGGCTGCCCCACTGCCCAGCACAGTGGGATCAGGGTCAGAGCTGCTGGGCCTGCTCCGCATGGCAGAGGTCCAGGGTCGAGGCTGCCAGCCGGTCCCGTGGGGTCGGGGGTCCAGGGCTGTAGCCTGGCCCCGTGGGGTTGGGGGTCCGGTGCTGCTGCCTGGCCCCACAGGATCTGGAGCAGCTGTGCAGTTGGGGTCCGGGGCTCCCAGCCGGCCCTCCAGGGTCGGGGGGTCCAGAGTCCGGGGCAGCCGCCTAGCTCCAGGACAGCCGCCCAACTCCACATGGTGGAGGTCCAGGGTTGCTGCCGGGTCCTGCAAGCTCTGGGTCAGCTGCATGGCGGGGGTCCGGGGCGAGCAGCCGGCCCTTCATGGTGATGGTCAGGGGCTGCCGCCGGCCCCGTAAGCTCTGGGTCAGCTGCGTGGCAGGGGTCCAGGGTGGGCAGCCAGCTGACCCACACGATGAGGTTCCAGGGCAGCCACATGGTAGGTGTCTAAGGCTCCCGGCTGACCTTGTGCAGTTAGGGGTCCAGTGTCCGGGGCAGGTGCCTGACCCTGCACGGTGGGAGTCTAGAGTTACAATCCGACCCTGCTGTAGCGGGGACAGCCTCGAGGGTCAGGGGTCTGGGGCACCCGCCTGGCCCCGCAAGTTCCGGGGCAGCTGCATGGTGGGGGTCCAGGGCAGCGGGGATCCAGAGTTCGGGGCTGCTGCCTTTCCCTGCAGGATCTGGGGCAGCGGGGGACCGGGGCTTCCGGCCAGCCCAACGGGGTGGGGAGTCCAGGGTACGGGGCAGCTGCCTGGGCCCTGCAAGCTCTGGGTCAGCTACATGGTGGGGGTGCAGGGCTCCCGGCTGACCTTGTGGGGTCATGGGTCTGGAACACCCACTCGGCCCTGCCCGGCCCCACAATTTCCAGGGCTGCCGCCCGGCCCCACAAAGTTTGGGACAGCCGTGCGGCGGAGGTCCAGTGCTCCTGGCCAGCTTCGAGGGTCAGGAGTCCGGGGCACCCGTCTGGCCCCGCAAACTCCAGGGCAGCCGCACGGCGGGGGTCCAGGACAGCGGGGATCCAGAGTCCGGGGCTGCTGCCTTTCCCCGCAGGATATGGCACTCCCGGCCAGCCCAATGGTGCGGGGGAGGTCCAGGGTCCAGGGCAGCTGCCTGGCCCTGCACTGTGGCGATCCGGGGCTGCCTCTGGTCCCATGGTGGGGGTGCAGGGCAGCCACGTGGTGGAGGTTCAGGGCTCCCGGCTGACCTTATGGGATCAGGAGTCCGGGGCTCCCACCTGACCCCACGCGGTGGAGGTCCGGGGCTGCTGCCTGGCCCCGCAAGCTCCTGCTGCCTGGCCCCGCAAGCTCTGGGGCAGCTACATGACAGGGATCCAGGGTGGGCAGCTGGCCGGCCCTGCATGGCGGGGATCTGGTATTCCCGGCCAGCATCGAGGGTCAGGGGTCTAGGGCACCCGCCCAACCCCGCACGCTCCAGGGCGACCGCACGGCGAGGGTCCAGGGCAGTGGGGATTCAGGGTCTGGGGCTGCCGCCTTTCCCTGCAGGATCTGGGGCAGCCGTGCGGCGGGGGTCCGGGGCTCCCGGATGGCCCCACAGGGTTGGGGGTTCAGGGTCCGGGGCAGCTGCCCGGCCCCAAGAGCTCCAGGGCAGCTGCCCGACCCTGCATGGTGGGGATTTGGGGCTGCTGCTGGATCCCGCAAGCTCTGGGTCAGCCGCATGGCAGGGGTCCAGGGCAAGCAGCCGGCTGACCCGCGTGGCTGGGTTCAGGGCAGCCGCAACCTCCGGGGTACCCACCTGGCCGCACAAGCTCTGGGGAAGCCGCACTGTGGGGCTCCAGGGCAGCGTGGATCCAGGGTCCGGGGCATCCACCCAGCCCTGCAAGCTCCGGGGGAGCCGCCCGGCCCCGCAAACTCTGGGGCAGCCACTTGTTGGGAGTTCAGGGTCCATGGCGGGCAGCTGGCTGGCCCTACATGGCGGGGGTCCGGGCCAGCTGCATGGTGGGGGTCTGGGGCTCCCGGCCAGCCTCACGGGGTCAGGGGTCCAGAGCAGCCACCCAGCCCAGCAAACTCCGGGGCAGCCGCATGGCAGGAGTCCAGGATCCAGGGCCTCTGCCCGGCTCCGCAAGCTCCGGGGCACCCACCTGGCCCCGTGTGGCAGGGGTCCACCTTAATACATAGCGAAGGGGTTCTACTCACCATATTTCTTAGTCCCCAAGAAAAATGGAGAATAGAAACCCATTCTTGACCAATTAAATGTTTTTATTCACAAATAAAATTCTGAATGGTTATGTTGACATCAATAATTCCCTCCCTACACGAGGAAATGCAGTTCACATCTCTCGACGTGATAGACTCTTATTTTCATGTGGACAGTCATCCATCCCACAGGAAGTTTGTTAGGTTTCTGGTAGGACAAGAACACTACTAATTTAGAGTACTCCCATTCGGGCTAGCAACAACACCCAGGGTTTTTACGAAGGTCTTCTCAATGGTGGCCACCCAAATGAGATGTCATAGGTACACAGTCTTTCCATATCTGGATGACAGGCTCCGTATTGGTCTCTCCAATAAGGGAGGTCCAGTCGGTGACTTAGTTCTTGCTTCATCTTCTGGCAGTCTTGGAATCTATGTGAACAAAGAAAAGTCCACTTTGACTCCCACTATAGAGTTTATAGGAGCAACCCTAGACTTGATCTCAGCAAGGGCCTACCTCCCTAGAGAAAGATTGCAGACCATGAACAATTTTATAAGAAAGTCACTTTCAGATCACAACCACTGTCGGTCTGCCTTTCCCTATTAGGCCACATGGCATCATGTACTTCTATAACACTGTTCACCAGTCTTCAAGTACACTGCCTATGGATCTGGCTCTGATCCATCTACTTACCAGACAGAGACCACATAAACATCAAAGTAACCATTCCCATTAGAGTTATCACTTAACTTGCCTGGTGGATTACCTTGAACACATCACACTTGCACTCGGTGTGACCATTATCACAGATGCATCCCTTATTGGATGGAGAGCTCATCTGGACAACCACAATGCACAAGGCCACTTGGCATCCTCGGGAGACCAGGATGGATATCAGCTAGAGCTGAGAGTAGTTGGATCATATGAACGGGAACTATAAACTCCCTGAACATTAAATCTCACCAAATGAGGGTCAATCCATCCTCATCATCATGTCCACTCATTATACTCCACACCCGAACATAGCCACTTTATGAACTTCATACCGTCATATCTCAATGCCTGTACTTTGACCCATCAACCCTTTACCCCCAATCGGGGATATTGCAGATTATATATTCCTTATGCCACCTGATCTTAAACCAAACTTTGCACCCTCGATAATCTGTACATTATTCCCTGATAACCAGAAACTTCTATGCTCAAACTCTGTTCACTTTTTTTTTTTTTAACATCATCTTAACATTTTTATGTCTGGCTTGCAACACATTCCTCCCACTTATTCGGTCTCGCCATGTCCAAATGTCAGACAACATGACAGCGGTCTTTTACATAAACAAACAAGATGGAGCAAAATTCCTTTCTCTCTGCTTAGAAGTAGTCAGTTGTCTGAACTCGTGCTTCAGTAACCACATATCTGTCTTGGCTACATACCTACCTAGTGTACAGAATTGTTTAGTGGGCAATTTCAGCAGGTACTTCTCCACAGACAATGAGTGGGAGATACACAGTTCCTTCCCGAACAAAATCTTTACACAGTGGGAAACACCTTCCTGGGATCTGTATGTATCCCCAAACGAACAAGAAGTTCACCCTTTACTGCTGCAAGGCAGTTCTGGGCCATGGTTCCAGGGATGAAGCCATTCTGTTATCCTGGACAGACTATTTCAGATCTGTGTTTTCTCCCATCCTTCTGCTACCACAAATTCTATGGAAGAATCATTGAGACAAAGCTTGGGTCATTCTCACAACACCCAACTGGCCCAGACAGTTCTGGTTTCTGGACCTTCTGTGAATGTCAACCTGTTGTCCCATCAGTATCCAACCCTCCCTGTATATACTAACCCAGTAGAATGGCAAGATCAGACATTCCAACCCAGGCCCACTTCACCTCATGGCCTGGTATTTGAATGGGCATCAGACCTAGAATGTTTGTGCTCGTAGACTGTTTAATCTATTCTCAAAGTAGGAAAGTCCCAACCTGCAAATGTTATCTGGCTAAATGGAGGTGTTTCTCTACCTGGGGATAATGTAATTAGTCATCTCCAGAAATTGCAGGTATCCCTGCTGTATTAGGCTATCTCCTGTCCTTGAAAACTTCAGGGTTTTCCATTAGTCCTCTGCAGGTCTATCTAGTAGCAATCAGTGCCTTCCATCTGCCAGTAGAGGGAAACTCCATTTTACTCACCCAGCAACAATTAGATTCCTGAAGGGCCTAGTTAAGACCCTGCCACTGCTGGTGAAACCTGCACCACAATGGGACCTCAACTTCATACAGTAAGTACTTACCAAACCACCATTTGAACCGTTGGCCACATATTCTATGTTTCAGCTTCCATGAAGGCACCTTTTTAGTTGCCATCACATCAGCTAGAAGGATGAGTGAATTGGGAGCACTCCTGGCAAACCTGCAATACACTGTTTTTCATAAAGAGAAGGTTTTATTTTGCCTGCACCCGCAATTTATCCCTAAAGTCACTTCAGAGTTTCACATCAATCAACCTATCCACTTACCAGTATTCTTCCAATGAGGAGAGGAAACTTCACTCTCTGGATGTCAGCTGAACTCTGGGATTCTACCTGCAAAGGACAAAACTGATTAGAAAATCACCAAGGCTATTTGTCACTATAGCGGAACAGTCATGAAGGGCTTTGTCTGCTCAGACACTCTCTAAGTGGATCTCTGGCTGCATCATCCTGTGTTACTAATTAGTGCATATTCCTCCCCTGGATGGGGTGAGAGACCATTCCATTCGGACACAAGCAACCTCAACAGCATCGCTTTGAGAGGTACCTATAGTGGATATCTGTAGATCGGCTACCTGGAGCATAACCCATACATTCATGAAGCATTACACATTAGTTCAAGTGTCCTCTGCAGATGCAGCTTTTGGAACTGCTGTGTTACAAGCATCTATACCAACTGCATCCTCTCAGCCCACTTCTCTTTAAATACTGCTTATCCATCATCCACGTGTGGAATACACATAGGGACCAGCATTCAAAGAAGAAATGGAGGTTACTTACTTGTAACTGGAGGTTCTTCAAGATATGTGGTCCCTATCTGTATTCCACTACCTGTCCTCCTTCCCCTCTGCTTGGGATCTTATTTGCTTTATGATAAGAAGAGGAATTGGAGAGGTGTCACTCTGCACTGCCCCTTATACTCTCAGTTTAGAGCACAAGGGGAGTAACTGTGCAGGCGCAGACTAACAAACACTACTTGCCAGAAATCTTTGATCTCAGGTGTACGGTGCACATGCATAGCAACCTGATCATTGGCAGATGGAAAATTATTTTTTCTTCAGATGAAGGGTTTGGGAATCAGGCAGGCGTAGGTTTGATCAGTAGCTTAGAATTAAGTGGTGTGTGCTCTGTGAAAACTAGCTCCCTGCAATTCCCAAAGGGAAAATGCTTCTGAGGGCGGCAGCATCCCATCTAGCAATTAAAGATCTGTGATTGTACCCTGTCCTGGACCTTTTTTTGGTGTCATTAGTAAACAAAAACTGTAGGAGAAAAATTTTCAGGGTGAAAGATGATGTCACTAGACTATCCAGTCTACTGAACCTGCTTAAAGAAGAGTATAGAGCGGGGTAGGCAACCTATGGCACGCGTGCCAAAGGTGGCATGCAAGCTGATTTTCAGTGGCACTCACACTGCCCGGATCCTGGCCACTGGTATAGGGGGCTCTGCATTTTAATTTAATTTTAAATGAAGCTTCTTAAACATTTTAAAAACCTTGTTTACTTTATATACAACAATAGTTTAGTTATATATTATAGACTTATAGAAAGAGACTTTCTAAAAACATTAAAATGTATTACTGGCACGTGAAATCTTAAATTAGAGTGAATAAATGAAGACTCGGCACACCACTTTTGAAAGGTTGCCGACTCCTGGTATAGAGGTATAGTATAGAATCAAATTCTAACAGCAAAATGGAAGATGTAGATATGACTTCTAGCAAGGAGAATAATGAAGGATTATTTTATTTAACTAAGGCTGGGGCTTTCAAAAGAGCCTAAATGATTTAGATGCCTCAAATCCTATTCAGTTTCAGTGGGAGCAGGGTGCTTAACTATCTTACCCCTCTGAAAATCTCCCTTTTAATGACTGTGACTGTCCTCGAGTAGGTTCTGGGGAGGTGAGAAGCATTTAGGGAATTCTCTGAAAAAAGAAAGAAGTATTCTTGGATTTTAACAACAGGGGCCTGTGAGTTATAAGTCTTGACTGCTGTTCCTGACAGTGTCATACACCATGTCTCTGTGCTTCAGTTTTCTCGTCTGCGAATTGAGAATGATATATACCTACTTCACATGCATTCCATGAGGCTTAATTAATTAATGTTTGTAAAGTGCTTGGAGATCCTAAGAAGAAAAGTATTGTAGACATGCAATATTACTAAGTTGTAGAAGTGCTACCAAAAATATTTAACAAATGGTGGCCCTCAGGTAAGGGTCTGGAGGAAGGGTGATGTTTTTCAAATCTTTAAAAATAAGGGGAAATGAATAAGCCAAGATAACCTGACTTCTGTGCCTCTTAATTCTCTGGAAAAACATAAGAGAGGAACACAGAGCTATGGAGAAGAGGAAGCATTACATGATTGCTGCCTTGCATCTGTGAAACCCAACTCATGCTATACTAATTTTCTCATCAACAACAGATGCATTGGAAAAAGGGAAGGCCGTAGACACAATTTCAGGTTCAACATAGCACCACACAAAGATGCATCGAAAGATGATTCTAGATAATATGATACAGTGAATAAACAATGGGTTATAGATGGGGAAACAAAGAGTTCTCATCAAAAAGCAGATGGGGCTGAGGGGAATGCATCATGTGAGATAACACAGTATGTTGGTATTGGTGAAATGAATGATGTCTTTTATTCATTCCATAATGGACAAGTGTCCATATTACTAACTTACTATTTCAAAAGGCACTGACTGGCAGTGTCAACAGAGTCTCCAAGGAATAAGCAAGTGGGACCATGTTGTCTTGCCTCTCGATGTGGGCTTTCCTACTTAGAATCAACAGGTTGCATTAGACTAGAAGAAGGTTAACCTTCTGCTTCCACTGCTCACACTGTGTATTTATTAGAGAATGTCACACTCTGGAGCTCTTAAATCAGCACCTATGATCATTAAAATTCACTTTTTAAAATGTACTCATGTGACTTTGAACATTGCTGCTTCTACAAAAGCTGCTTTCCTGCACACCACTCCCTCAAGCCCCATTTCCTGTTCTACATGTTGAGGATGTGAAGCACTCCCCATTATAATTGCTTATGGAAAAGTGCTACAGAATTCAAAAGGGATTGATAACCTTTATGTACAATTTATTAACCAACCTTCAGAAATCTATGGGATGATTTAAAAAAAAGTCTATAGAAAGGATAACATCCTGTAAATGATCTTAGTCCCTCCCTGCTTCTCAACAGAGTACATAGACCCTAATTTAGTGTCAAAACTCACCCCTATTTTCTGGCAATTTGTTAAACTTTTAAAATTTTGAAAATTTTCAACGATTCTTGCACAAAACCCAGCCTAAGCTTCTTCCCCAAGATTGACTGTTCCTATGGTTTTCCTCTAGGAACTCTTTTATCCTATTTCTTTGGGCCAGAGAGAAACATTCCCACCCTTTTTTTGGTGGCTAGCATGACACACAATAATTATCTCCCACCTTAATGCAGGGGTTTTGCACTTGGGCCTAAGGTAACTCAACAGAAGGGTCCTAGAGCCTAAAATTCTCTCTTAATTTCTATAGGTTTGTAGTGTAATTTCTATAACTTCCTATTGGTGTAATTCCTGTTAAAGGAACTTTCTCATAAGGATCTACAGAAATCAGTGTGCCAGTTTGGCTCTGCATTCAGCAGGATGAACATGCCAACAATTTCTTGCTTTAGGTGAAACTTCTGTTTCTGCAGTTATACTGTGGTGTTTATTGTTCAGCAATTCAGGACTTAAATTTTTGAGGCAGAAAGGGAGGTTGCGGAAACCTTAGGTTTACAAAAAATAATAATAATAATAATAATTAATATAGGTGCCATGCAGACTGGTAACCTGAAAAACTTGATATGAGGCAACTTGAAGCTAGGACAGCTCAGTTGTATTTCCCCCACCCCCACCAGTCAGCAAACATAGTCAGAATATGTGTTGTAACAGGTTTCGCTAGAGATGGGAACCAGAGCATACCTTTGCTTTGTTTTTTAATTGTAATAGTTCACATGTGTGCTGCATTAACACTGTAGAAACCTCTGAAGGGAACTACTATAGAAGAGAGGGAAATAGCTGCAGTTAGACAGGTTGTTAGTGTGAAAAACAAATTTGTAAAGGGATCAAATTTGCTTGGGTCGCAAGTATGTCACTTAGATGATGTCTGCAATAGGAGCACTTTTCCGGTATAGATATACCAGTATACTGTACCAGCAAAACACTCCAGGGGATTTAACCCAACTGCAATTGCTGCTCCAGCGAGCTGGGGACCAGTGTTCCAGTGACGGGCTGTCAGTCAGCTGTTCTGGCAGCTGCTGCTCTGATAGCACTGGGGTTGGCTACCAGTCGGCTGTTCCAGCCACAACCACCCGCTCCCACCGTTGCTCCAGTGGTTAACAGCTGCTCCAGCTCTGTCCCAGAAGACGTCATGGAGGTCCTGGAAAGTCATGGAATCTGTGACCTCAGTGACAGAATCATATCCTTACTCATTGCTTATAAAGTGAGTGACTCTTAGCTTGAGAGCCTCACTGGATATCAAGTGTTAGGCTGGCTCACAGTAAGAAGGGTGTTTCTCAGCTAACCATGGCCCAAGCCATGAGAAAGGAAGGAAGATGTCATGGCTAAGGCACTGGAATGGGTTCTCACTGGGATAAATAAATTAATATTTGTGAGGCACTCAGCTGCTGCAGTGATCAGGGACACAGAAAAGCCTATTAATAAAAATTACTGGTGCCTCTTGTAGTAGAGAGAAAGAGTCTTGCGCCCTGGGTCTGGTGCAAGATCTGAGTCCTGAACTATAGGCTGTGAACCAAAGTCAGGCCATGTATTAAAGCAAATAAGCATCCAGTATGTGAACTTGGCAAAGTTGTTGCTAGTGAACTAGGCACTAGATAGTTACGTAAATATCTAGTAATATGATTTGTCTGAGATATCAAGAAGAAGTGGAGGTAACAAACAAATATCATGAAACAGGGAAGATAAACAATTTATGAACTATCTCAGTTGTTTGTCTCAGTCTATAAATGTTGGGGTACCACACCTTAACTCTTTGTGTGGTGTAGGGGACAGCAGAGACTGCCCCTGCTGACAGAGCCACTCCTTGCCACTGGGCACTCATGTATTAGTGTACCTGTAACCACGGAGCCGGGGCACTAGGACTGTGCCAGGAAGGCAATAAACCTGTCTGAGTGGCTTTTGCCACTGAATTATGCCTGTGGTCTTTCTTTATGAGTAATGTCAAGCTCTGTTGAATTAGCAAACTGCATTATCTGTTGATAACATTGGAGCTCCAATGTGCTTGAGCGTGTTTCTGAAAATGATCAATTTGACTCCCTGATTCTGACATCTTGTGGGAAAATTTCAAGACTAAGGCACTGTCTACTGCCAAGTATGTCTTTGGAACAACAAAGGAAAAAGAACCTGGCTGGTTCACAGCATCTGGACATCTGTTGCTCCCATTCATAGAAAAGAAGAAGCAAGCTCACTTCACTTTACTTCAACAACCAAGTCCAGAACGTTAAGTTCAAAGAGGCTAAGGCTGTAGTCCAGAAAGCCACTAGAGAATGTGCCCAGAAAGTATTAGCAAGACCTGTGCAAAAAGATTCAGACCTGCTTTGAAACAGGGGACCTTCATCGTACCTATGATGGGATCAAAGAGGCACTTGGGCCAATTTGTAAAAACACCTGCAAACTTGAAAGTGAAAGATGGTACCATCCTACTGACAGGCAAGAACAACTTGACCGATGGACTGAGCATTACAAAAAACACTACTCAAAGGATGCCATTATCTGTGATACTGCCTTAGCTGCCATTCCCCAGCTTCCAGTGATGTCGGAGCTGGACCAAACACCAACTCTTGAAGATGTAGAGAAAGCTATCAAAGAGATTGTGCCTGGGAAAGCAGCAGGCAATGATCAGATACTTCCAGAGCTCCTAAAGGCAGGGGGGAGAAAGCTTGCGAGCGGTATCCACACACTTCTCTGCACCCACTGAGAAGAAAGCCACATACCCCAGGATCTGAATGATGCAAACCTAATTACTTTATACAAAAATAAAGAGGACAGAGCAGACTGCAACAATTACCAAGGGATATCTCTATTCAGCGTGGTCAGCAAAGTGCTTGCAAGAGTCCTGCTGAAAAAACTCCAAGTCCTTGCTGAGAGAGTTTATCCTGAGAGCCAGTTCAGAGCTGGATGCTTCATGACTGACATGTCCTTCACAATGTGATTGTTTCAAGAAAAAAAATGTAAACAATAGGTACCTCTCTATGTAGCATTTGTTGACCTACAAAAGGCCTTTGACACAGTTAACAGGAATGGCTATACAAGACCCTGTCGAAAACTGACTGTCCACAAAAAATATTCTCTTCTATTTAAGAAGTTCCATGAGGGAATGAAGGCGACCATCCAGTATGAAAATGAAACATCATCTGAGTTTAGCATTGATGCGGGCATAAAGCAAGGCTGTGTCTTAGTGCCTTCTGGCTTTTGCATCTTTTTCTCTATTCTTCTTAAGTATGCTTTTGGAAATGATCAGGGATGGATGGCAGCTTGTTCACTATCAGATGATTTCAGAGCAAAAGGCATGTCACCCAGCTCACTATTCAAGATCTGCTCTTTACAGATGACGCTGCATTCATCTCTTAAGTCACCTGATGAATTGCAGATCGTGCTGAATAAGTTCTCTGATGCATGTATTAAGTTTGGCATGGTAATCAGTATAAAAAAACAGTTGTGATGTCACAGGGCACCAACATCCCACTTAAAATCTACGTCAGTAATGAAACTCTGGAAAACGTGGATCACTTCTGCTATCTTGGCTCAACTTTAACCAGCTGACTTAGCCTTGATAGAGAATTTAATGCGAGACTTGGCAAAGCCCCTGTCATCTTTGGCAAACTTACCTCATGTGTCTGGAACAACAATCGCTAGAATCATAGAATATCAGGGTTGGAAGGGACCTCAGGAGGTCATCTAGTCCAACCCCCTGCTCAAAGTCTGACCTTAAAAACCTCTAAGGAAGGAGACTCCACCACCTCCCTAGGTAACCCATTCCAGTGCTTCACCACCCTCCTAGTGAAAAAGTTTTCCCTAATATCCAACCTAAACCTCCCCAACTGCAACTTGAGACCATTACTCCTTGTTCTGTCATCAAGTATCACTGAGAACAGTCTAGATCCATCCTCTTCGGAACCCCCTTTCAGGTAGTTGAAAGCAGCTATCAAATCCCCCCTCATTCTTCTCTTCTGCAGACTAAACAATTCCAGTTCCCTCAGCCTCTCCTCATAAGTCATGTGCTCCAGCCCCTTAATCATTTTTGTTGCCCTCCGCTGGACTCTTTCCAATTTTTCCACATCCTTGTAGTGTGGGGCCCAAAACTGGACACAGTACTCCAGATGAGGCCTCACCAATGTCGAATAGAGGGGAATGATCACGTCCCTTGATCTGCTGGCAATGCCCCTACTTATACAGCCCAAAATGCCATTAGCCTTCTTGGCAACAAGGGCACACTGTTGACTCATATCCAGCTTCTCGTCCACTGTAACCCCTAGGTCCTTTTCTGCAGAACTGCTTCCTATCCATTCGGTCCCTGGTCTGTAACAGTGCATGGGATTCTTCCATCCTAAGTACAGGACTCTGCACTTGTCCTTGTTGAACCTCATCAGGTTTCTTTTGGCCCAATCCTCTAATTTGTCTAGGTCCCTCTGTATCCTATCCCTACCCTCCAGTGTCCATTTATCAGGCTAGTGTCCTCAGAACCCTCCTTTTCAGCTGTGAAAGCTGGATCACGTATTCCAAGCAGGAGCGGAGATTGAAACAATTTCCACCTTCGCTGTCTCAAAAAAATTCTTGGAATCACTTGGGACCAGTGGATCACTAACAACGAGATCCTTGAGAGAACCGGCCTATAGTCTAGGCAGACTATGCTGGACGCTCGCAGGCTTCGCTGGCTGGGAAACGGGGAGCATATGCCTCAAGATTGTCTGCCAGAGGCTGTGCTCTATGGGCCAACTCAAGAACTACCTACAACACAGAGGAAGGCCAAAGCTCCGATACAGTGACAAGGTCAAGCAAGGTCTCAAGAAATTCAACATTCCCACTGACAACTGGGAGAATCCTGCCCACAACCACTCAGTCTGGAGAAGCTGGGTCAAGGCTGGTGCAGTCATCGCACAGAGCCATCAGAGAGCCCAGGCTGAGGCCCACAGGTGAGCAAGGAAGCAGAGCGTGCTCCAACCTCCATCTGGCGAGTGGACCTGTAGCTGCTGTGGGAAGGTCTGCCACTTGTACCTTGGGCTCTTCTCCCACACTATTGTCAAGCACTATTGACTGACTTACTTTGTTGTGTTTCCTTGAATCTGTCAAGATGTTGGATGGCCATATGTTGGAGCTCCAAGGACAGAAGTACTGGGCAGCTTGAATAGCGTTACTGAGGCAACAACACTCCAGTTTTCAGCACTGAATAATGCCACTGTACTCTCTCTTAATTTTTTATATTTTCTCTCTATATTTTTATCTCTTCTCTTTTCTTCTCTTTGCTAATTCTCTGTCCTTTCAGTCTGTTCTTCCTTTATTAAGTTTATTAAGGTTTAACTATTATTCAATTGCTATACAAGCATTCCTTTACTAGTCCAAGTCCAGTTGATGTTGGTTACATTCAAAATGCAAATATAAGCATATACACCTCTAATCTATACCCTAGCAACAATACAATTATAATAGGGTTACCATATTTTAAGTGTCCAAAAAGAGGACATTCCATGGGGCCCTGGCCCCGCCCCAACTCCGCCCCTAGCCCCACCCCTTCCTCGCCCCCTGAACTGCCCCCCCAACTCCGCCCCCTCCCCTGAACACTTCACCCCCTGCCCCTCCCCCTCTCCTGCTTCCCGCGAACATTTGATTCGCGGGAAGCCTGAAGCAGGCAGGCAGCAAGCAGGTAAGCTGGGACTGGGGCGGGGGGGCACGAGGAGGCGCGGGCCAGTCCGGCCCCCCTGGCCGAGCGGCTCCCTCAGGCGGCCGGTCAGCCCAGGCCAAGCGGCTCTGGCCCCAGCGTCTCCCGCCCGGCTCGGCTCGGGCCTGGGGGCGCTGGCCGCCGGCCGAGCACTGCCAGCCCCCGGCCAAGCACTGCTGGCCCCGCGCCGCCAGCCCCCAGCCCCGCACCTCCCGGTCCCACACTGCTGGCCCTGGCCCCCGGCCGAGCACCCCCAGCCTGGCCCCAGCCCCCGGCTGAGCACCGCCGGCCCCAGTTCTGCACCGCTGGCCCTGGCCCCTGGCCGAGCACCACCGGCCCCTCCCTCCCTATTTTCCCAGACATGTCCGGCTTTTTAGGATTTCCTCCCGGTCGGGGATTTGAGGCCCAAAAAGCTAGACATGTCCGGGAAAATCCGGATGTATGGTAACCCTAAATTATAATCATTGACCAAAATACAACGGGCCAGGCATAGGTGATATCTTCTCATCATGGCGTGATCCCAGAGGGGGAAGGAAAAGTTCTGACAAAGAACCTCTATAAAACCTTGCTTTTATATGCAGTATAAGAAACAGGTGATGTAATTGCAGATTATTGGACCTTAGCAAAAGCTAGATGAGGAAGTTTAGGGCTGAACCTTGCTCTCTTCAAGGTTTTTGATTTATCTTACTTACCGTATATTTTCCCAAATACTGGACTAAGTTCTAACCAATTATTTACTGCATCTGGCGCCAAATTAGCCATGTTTTCTTTATTTCCCAAACCTTAAATAAGATGACACTGGTATTCCAAAGGGACACTACAAGTTTATCACAAACAATCCTTCTCTCTCTTAAGAGTACATTATTTTTGGTCACATCCTTTGGGCCTATTACTCATGCTAATATTCAAATTCAATTTAAAACCATAGCTCACTCAGGCCTAATGTAGACCTATAGTCCTATATTAGACTTACTAGTTGCAGCACAGCACTGCCCTGAGTCGGACTAAGTCTAAAGCCAAGTGTCTCTGACTCAACATGTGAGGTTTACTGAAGATCTTGTGCAGACAAGGATGTTCCCTGAGGGATAGGTGGGATATTCTGGTGTGGGTGTTGCTTGATGTGCAAATGTATTCAACAGTCAATTGCATCAGCCTAGCTGGTCTGAGGCTCCTTTAGAGTGTACAGCAATTTACAAGAAATGGGACAAAAACTGGTTTTGTAAAGCTGACAGGGCACTAGGAACATATAGTCACCTTAAACAAGATACAGCCAAACAAAAATCACATGGTCTCTTATGGTTGTAAATCTTGCCCTTCCCTATGAGTATCACTCCCTGCATTACATCTAAGTAAGATTGCTCAGGGAAGCATCTTTATCTCCTTATATATCTGCATAGAGCTGTATAAACAATAAAAAAATGGTGAATAGCCAACATTTTAAAAAGTGCAATCCACAGACTTATGGGAGACTCACTGTATCTGTGCTCCCCTGTCAAGATTGATTGATTCCCACTCATGGAACAACAGTGGAAACCTAATAATGACATAGCTGAGGGGTTTTGGAATCTGTATGACAAAAAAAAGATGGTGGTAACAGCAGTTCCTACATGCAGTTAGGGTTGCCAGGTGGCCAGCAAGTCCGGCTCCTAGGTGGGGAAGCCAGGGGGCTCAGTGCACTGCCCCTGCCCTGAGCACCAGCTCCGCACTCCCATTGGCCAGGAACCATGACTAATGGGAGCTGGGGGTGGGTGGGTACCTGTGAGCGAGAGCAGTGTGTGGAGCCTCCTAGCCCCGCCCCGCCCCCCAGCCTAGGAGCTGGACCTGCTGGCTGCTTCCGGGGTCCAGCACAGCACGGAGCCAGGACGGGCAGGGAGTCTGCCTTAGCCCCGCTGTGCTGCTGCCTGGGAGCTGCCCAAGGTAAGCCCGTGCCCCAACTCCTTGCCCCATCCCTGAGCCCCCCCCAACCCAGAGCCCCCTCCTGCACCCCAAACCCCTCATCCCCAGACCCTGCACCCCCAGACAGAGCCCTCACCTCCCCTGCACCCCAACTCCCTGCTCCAGCCCCTCCCACACTCTGAACCCCTCATTCACAGCCCCACCCAGAGCCTGTACCCCCTCCCATACCCAACCCCCTACCTCAGCCCGCAGCCCCTTCCCATATTCCAAATCCCTCGGCCTCACCCCTCAGCCTGGAGCCCTCTCCTGCACCCAAAACCCCTCATCCTCAGCCCCACCCCAGAGCCTGCACCCCTGTCCCAGCCAGGACCCTCCTCCCGCACCCTGAACCCCTCTTTTCTGGCCCCACCCCAGAGCTTGCACCCCCAGTTAGAGCCCTCACCCCATCCTGCATCCCTGCCCTAGCCCAGTGAAAGTGAGTGGGGGGGGGGAGAGTGAGCCACCGAAGGAGGGGGAATGTAGTGAGTGGGGGCGGGGCCTTGGGAAAGGGGCAGGGGCTAGAGTGTTCGGTTTGTGCGATTAGAAAGTTGACAATTCTACATGCAGTAGGTGAGGGCTGACAAGAGAATGGGGAAAGGAAGGACAATTGTACTGGGGAACCGAGCACAGGGCCCCCTTCCCCTCCAAAAATCTGTAACCTTTATGTAAATAAAGTAAAATGAGGGGGTGGGGGCCCAACAAACATGATGTACCGGAGCTCCAAATTTCTCTAGATGGGCCTGAGCAGCAGGTAACTGCAGCAGTTGCTTACATGGACACATAATGTTAAGTTGCCTGGTTCCCTAAGCATATTGCCCTCTGCCTGGTTCCCTTCCCCCCTTTCCATGTACGTGCTACCCAGTTGTCTGATTCACTTGTATTCTGGATGTTCCTTTCATGTTGGTGTCTCCAGTTCCTCAGCATAGCTCCTGTTTCATCCTCAACTTATATAGCAGTAGCATCTAATAGAACTAACTTAGTTGGCTTCTTTCTCCCTTTCCAGGTTCTTTTACTGCGTCCAGGCTCTTTACTGCAAAGAAGAGTGCTTGTAAAAGCAGAAGAAAACAAGAAGCAGGAGATCACACAATGTTATATACCAGCTTTCCACAAACCAGTTTGACAACCCCTGATATACAGATAAGAAAAGTCCTATATGGTGCAACCACAGTGAGCACATGTTCTTTCTAATGATTTATAATTCCACTGTATCCCACTCAAAAGCAATGCAAGAATCTGACTCTTGTTATCTTGTAGATGGGAGAGAGCATTCTCTATACAATGTCATTGTGAAGTTTTGGGGATCAACCCGGACCAGTAAGGGGTTCTGTCACGCCAGCCTTGTACTTTTGGGGACCTTAATGCTATGCTGCTGTAGCTCAGAGCCCTGATACCAATAGCCAGCCTAGAAGCACAAAGGTCTCACCCTGGCTTCTACCAGCCTAGTTACTCCTTGCAGCGTAATTCCAACAGCTCTGAATCTCCCCAAATCCATCTACTCAAGTCTTAACTACCAGCCACTCGGACTTTTCCTCTCTGGTTCATCACTCCTGAAAGTGCGAAAACAGCCCCCCATTATCAGCTCACTTTGGGACACATACATCATACAATTTGCACACCAGAGCCCTGCTATGGGTAAAAATAAACAAAATGTGTATTCAATAGAAAAAATCACAGATTCAGAGTTGAAATAGTAAGAAAAAGCAAACACATACAAGTAGCACAGAAAATAAACATTAAGACGCAACTTCAGGATTCACACTTCTATATTAGACAATTTCCCTTTTCTAATACAAGTTACCTATTGCCTTTGAACAGTTTCCCAATGTATCCTGCCTAGATGCTGGCCCTCAGTTTCCGCATTAAAAAACCTCAGCCCTAAACCTACTTTTAAAAGGCTTTTTTCTCCTCCCCCACTTTTTCGTGTTTCTCCTAGCATGATGACTCATGGTTCTCCAGATTAGAGGAAACTTCCTCCTTTCTTAGGCAATGTCTACACTAAAGACCTCACACCAGCACAGCCGTATTGATGCAGCTGAACCACTGTACACTCTGTAATGTAGCCACTCTAGGCCAATGGGAGAGAGTGCTCCCGTCAGTTCATCTACTCCAGGCCCTGCGAGCGGCAATAGCTATGTCCACACGAGAAGCTCTCCGCCAACATAGCGCTGTCCACACAGGCGCTTACATTGGTGTGACTTATGTCGCTCAGGGGGGTGATTTGTTCATTCCCCCCCCCCCGAGCGACATAAGCTATGCCAACATAAGTTGTAGTGTAGACATAGCCTTAGTTTTCCAAGACTGGTGTTTTCTTTTCAGTTTCAATGTCTTTCCATCAACTTTAATGGTCCACAATTGTCTCTTCCTGGCTGGACTATGGATGGGTACTTAAAGTTGGATTCATATAAACAACTAGCCTGAAAAGTGTCTCTCCCTGCCTGATTGCTTCACCACCCTGTTGTGAGGTGATGCTGTAGCTGCATCACAGTTAAAATTACAATTTTCTATGCATATATACATGCATACATTCATAACTATAACCTGTATACATAGCTCCTAATGACCATCAAGTTCAGAACATTACAAGTGTTCACAGAAGACTTCATATGACATATAGTTATACCCAATAACATTGTATACAACCAGTTGATTCAATTGCTCATTCTTTGGGGTTCAGATGCTTTGTTCTTTCCTTGGAAGTCTGGGACCTGATTGTCACAATCATGGAGTAAAAACAATTTTATAGCTGTATTGTTTTCTCTTAAAATTATAGTAGAGTTGTTTCTTCACCTCTCATACACATACTAACATGCATGTTCGGACTTACCAAAAATACATAACCGCTGTATATTTAAAGCAAAGTATTCCTAGGAATTAATTATATAAATTCTGGAAGGGTTGATTATTTGCTGCTAACTAAAGGTAAGGTAGAGAAACAGCATCAAAAGGGAAAAAAAGTCAGTCCTGCAAGTTTGCCCTTGCTATTGTAATTATGAATCCACTATGGCAGTCCTTATGCAGAAAATACCCTCACTGAGGACAATGAGAGGTTTGCCTGACTACCGGCTACAGGATTGGGCCCTACATTTCCATTTATCAATTGTACAGATCTAAAAAATGTAACCAAATTTCACTGAATAATATACAGCTTTGGTTTGCTAGGGAGGAAGCTCTCTGAGAGCCTGATCCTGAGTGGTGCTTTGTCAGGATCAGATGTATAAACAGGAAAAAATAAATTGTTAGCTAAGTTATTCTACTCAATAGCTACTTCATTCTGTGTATTAATACGGAAAGTCAGCAAAATTTTACTAGTGGCAACTCAGACTGCTCTAAGGACAAATTTATTCATTGTCATCAAAACCAAGAATCAATAGTAATGGATATATGGATAAATCCACATCACGCTGACTTGGCTAATTATCCACTTCTTCACAAAGATATTTTCCTACATCACAATCCTATGTCACGTGTATCAGTTAACATGCTGAGCTTGCTGCATTACCAGCATTAAACCTAATGTATATGCTTGTTCAAGGGCAAAGAAATCCAGATTACACTGTGTTGTTGAACCCAACAAAACTTAAATTCCACAGTAGATTTAATTGTTTGATACAATTTGATTATGCACACAGGCTTCTATAATTTATTTAGATTTGTATTAATAATGTATGCTGTTTGAGTGACATGCTATTGTATGTTCTTTCATAACAGGAAACATAGCAAGCATGTATTTGTTATTAAAATAAAAATGTAGTATTTTAAAAAGATGAAAACATGGTTTAGTCTCATTCACTTGGGCTTGTTACACTTTGAAATTAATGTAATAATGTCAATGATCTTCCAAGTATATTTCATCTAAAGCCACACAACCGGTCTCCTCATTACCTTATTCCCTCCACTTGTTTGTTGCACCAATATGTTGTATCTTGTCTTAAGTAAGTTCTTTGGTCAGGAACTGTCTCTCAAACTCTGTATTTGCACAGTGCTTAGCACAACAGGACCCTGATTTGAATGGGGGTCTCGGCATTACAGTAATATTATTCAGTTTTTACTTATGGTAGCACCCAGTATGTGTTAGGTAGTTTCCACACATTCAAGGACAGTCCCTGCTCCAAGGAACTCACAATCTAAGGACAAACGAGACAAAGGTTAGGGAAAATGGAATGGAAACAACAGAAAATAAAATACAATTTATATGCAAGTCAGTCTGATTCACTGTAAGCAGCACAGCAGAAGTGGATATTTAAGAGGCACTTATGAGCAGAGAACATAGAGGCTTTGCAGGTGAGCTCGGGGAGATTGTACCTGGCATAGGGGAGTACATGGAAGATGGCATGGAGGAGATTGACAAACAAACGGACAAGGCTGGGAGCATTAGCAGAGCAGAGGGAATGGGAGCAACATGAAGCTTGACAAGCTTGGATAAGTAGGGAGAGACAGAGTTATATAGAGCTTAGAATGTGGTGACCAGAATCAAAATTTTATTTGATAGTGGATGGGAAACCAGAGAAGAGTTTTAAAGGAGTGACATAATCAAATTGACAGGCAAGGAAGATGAATGTAGCTGCTGTATGTTGCATGGACTGAATAGGAGCAATATATGGTGTCTGGGAAGCCAAAGTGAAGGGTACTACAGTAGTTAAAACAGGCAATAACGGGGGCCTGGGTGAGAGATTTTGCTTTGAGAATAGAAATAAAAGAGTGGATCTTGGCGATGTTCAGAAAGAGGAAGTGGCAAGATTTGGATATGCCCTGCCTGTGTGGGGCAAGGGAGAGGGAGAAGTAAAAAATAATACTAGTTTAATATATTAATATTAATACAAGCCATAAATAATAATAGTAATAAATTGATCTCAAAAAGCCTTGCCTCTAGAGGACTTGCTCCTGCTCCTATTGAAGTCAATGGCAAATCTGTATTAACTTCAGTGAGTGGTTTGCCTGAACGAGGATTACAGGATTTGGCCCAATATTAGGGCTGGTCAGAATTTTTGAATGAAATATTTTCTTGAAGGAAAATGGGATTATGTTGAAATCAAAGTTTTCCAGGGGAAAAGATAGATTTTGGCAGAATTTTCTATCTGGAAACCGAGAATGTTACATTTTGGTTTGAGCCAAACAAACATTTTATTTTGAATCAACGTTAATCTCTCCATCCCCTTGAGCCACTGTTGTACTTTATAGGAGATGTAGTTCTGTATCCCTCTGCCCTCCATTGTCTCCTCCTGGCTCTGTTCCCCAGCCAGACTCCATCTCCCATGAAGCACCATGGTGTCTCCCTGTGGCTGAGCCACTTTGATGCCTCATGGGAGTTGTAGTTTCCCAGCACTCTTTGTACCAGTGTGAAAGGGGAGATGTCAGAGCTGTAGGATCCACTGTCACATGGATCCTCATTTTCTTCCCATTGAGGAGGCTGTGCATTAGAATATGGGGTAATACAGCCTCAAGTTTGCAATAATGGCTGCACTGAAGCCACACAACTTATCTGTGACCTAGGGAGAAGATACATTTCCTCCCTGTATTCTTTCATCTCCACTGAGATGCTCATTGCACAGCCAGTATTCGAGGTGTGTATTATATAGGATAAATTGTTTGAGTACACTGCCACAGTTGTATTTACATTAACTAGTACAAAAGTTACCACAGTCATACTTTCTCATGTTTCAGGCATAAATTGATCACGTGGTATGACTGGGAAAGCATTCCATCCCACCCCCATGCTATAGTATTGCACAAGTAGTACATTCACTTTCCTGTGGATAATCAGCCTGCTACACATCTTACACATTTCCCCCTACGTTCTGGTTTTCCTGCTGACAAATTTATACCTCTTGCCTGTGGGCTGGTCTTGTATGCAGCTTCAATGTTTCTACAGCCTTGTGTGTACTGTTTGTAATTTCACATCAGCAGGTGCATTAGACTTGTTCTCGGTAAAGGCAAGAAAGTTATTGAGATGGTAGAGCAGGGGCCCATCTTACTTAAAGCACAGGTTTGGATTATAAAATAATCTAAGAGATTGCTTTCAGTTTTATCTATGAAAAAAATTACACCTAACTCATAAAATCTTTCCATCATATAGTGATTCACGCTTTAACAGATGAAAACGGGTGAGATGAGTTTTGGGTGAAGGTGTGGATCAATTCCTATTGGAACCAGTTTACTCGTCCCTAGTTGTTACCTACTGAGAGCATAAAAATGCAGACAGGAACTAGGAAAGATGTTGAGATGATCCAGAACTAGAACTAAAATAAAACTAGCAGAGAAACCAGTACAAAATCCACACTAAACAAAAGGCTGTCAAATGGGCCCTATGGCCCAGCTTTGTCTGCGCTGCCACATTAAATATCAAGTTTTGATTTCTAATCCCAATTTCTCACTCTCAGCTCTGGAAGTGCTGTGGCGGCTGTACTGGCCCTGGTTGGCAGAATGATTTATGTTACATGCGAGTGGATTATGGTAAAGTTACATCCTTTTCTGCTATTGTGTTAGCAACATAGGACCACAGGGGCTTGCACCTGACTGGGATCTGTGAATTTGAGGCCACAGAATTAGCTGTAGAATCTACCCACACACAGAATGGTGCTCCAGAATCTAAACTTTTCTAGCCCTTGTGGCTGTAAAGATGGTCATGAAAATATGAACGAACTATAAATCAGTGATTTCTTCCTGGACCTTCAGCCAGCCAAAACAATAGCTAAGAGAGGCCCAATCTGCCGCATTAATCTAAATGGGTTGATATGCTAGAACATGACAATTTAAACATCAACACTGTTGACTATTTCTCTGCTGACTGTTTTAGTAGAAATATCCAGCTCATTTTTTACTCAAAATTCCAAACTGCTTCCTATGCCTCTCCAGGTGCCAAACCCCACAACTTTCCTCTTCCAACATACTAAGACCATGTCTAGATTACTATATTATGTCAATTTAATTTACGTCAGCATACAGTCATTAGAGTTATTAAATTGCTTGTGTGTGCACATGGCTCCTTGTGTCAGCGGGGCGCGTTCTCACCAGAAGCAATTGTATCAATTGTATTGTCAGTGTAGGGCTTTGTGGGATAGCTTCTGAAAGCCAGTAGCAGTTAATGTAATCAATGCAGTGTCTATACTGATTACATCGACCTAATTACATTGACTCTATGCCGCTCTTGGAGGGGGTGTTACTAAATCAGCATAGGGAAGCACTTATGTCGGCAGGAGCCAAATTTAAGTGAAGACACTTCCACAGTGAGGTCAGTGCAAGGCAGCTTACGTTGACCAAACCCTGTAGTGTAGATCAGGCCTCAACTTTCAGCTTCATCTCTGAAAACTTGCATTATGCTATTATGCAATGTAATGTCAATACAAAATCTATGAAATATTGAAAACTGAAAGTGGGGGAACAGCATGATATAGACTGAATTTAATATCAAAATAAACAACCCTGACCTACCATATTACTATATTGGGCTGTTGTATTATTCAGTAATAGTCTCTATTTTCCAATTTAAATAAATCTGCTGTAAAATTAGAATATTAAAGATGTTTTATTGAATGGTATAGTGGGGCAGCTTCCCCACTCTCTGAGATTATGGGCTGCGGCAGGCCAGTGGGCCTGCGCAGATGCACAGCCAATCAGAGAAGGGCTTACTGGGAGCCAATCAGGGCCCAGGTTGGAGACAGCCAATCAGGGCCAGGCTCAGCCCTCTAAAAGACTGCACAGGGAGAGAGCAGGCAGTCTGTCCCAGGCCTTCTAGTAGGGAAGGTCTATCTCCAAGCTGGGAGACTAGCACCGTGGACTAGCAGTGCTGGCCAGGCTCAGGGAGCAGAGGGGAGCTCTAGCCTAAGGCCTGCCAGGCTGAAGGCCCTGAGTGGAAGGGCCTAGCGGGTGCGAGGGGCCGTAGGGGAAGCGGCCCAGGGAAGCGGACAGACGAGGGGAGAGTAGGAGGACAGCGAGGCTGCCGCCAGAGGGTCCCTGGGTCGGGACCCAGAGTAGAGGGCGGGCCTGCCCCCGCACCCCCCATGCAGTACATCTAGCCATTGGCCGTAGGGAGTGGCCAGTACAGACCACGCCAGATCCCTGATGGGAGGGATTAGACTTTGGGGTGTGTGGTTGACTACGGTGGCTGGACAAGGAGACTGCTGATTGACCCCCCCCCCCCCTCCCGGAAGGGGGTGTGGAAAGACAGAGGGCACTGCCGGAGGGCAGTGGTCCTGAAGAGGATGTTGCGAGTTGGTGAGCGACGTGGGCTCAGGCACGCCAACCGAGGGCAAGACAACGGTCGGGACACCACCAGGAGGGGACGCTTCACTGGACTGAGCTAATTCCCGGAACAACCAGTTGGAGGCGCCACGGTGGTGAGTCCCAACCCCGTTACAAATGGAAATCTGGACTGGGACTCAAGGGACCTGGGTTCAATTCCTTGTTCAGTCACAGAGTTTTTATGTGATTATAGGTAAGTCTCTTAATCCACTTTGTGCTTCAGTTCTCCATCTATAAAATGGGAATTATATTTTACTACATCACAGGGTTGTTATGAAGAGACAATCCATTAATGATTGAGAGGTGCTCAGATATTATAGTGATGGGGTCATATAAGTAGCTAAATAGATAGAATTTGCAGCATGCCACAGAGATTTTCCAGTGACTCTACAGAGCCATGCTCAGGAGTGGAATGGTGAGGTTAAAAGGGGTATGATCCAAAAGATATGTGGAAGAATACAAGACCTTAAGCACAGAAGATTTATGGTTGATGAGGAGACAGCATAAGATGCATGGAAACATGGCCCAGGTTACCAGACATGCTAAGGTTATTACAAAATTGCACAAGAGCACTTCCAACAGTGAAACCAGAGCAATAATACTTGACACAATACGATGTTCCAGTGATGACTTAGAGGGGAAGCCAACTCAGAATAATCATTTCCATACTCAACCTCGGCCAATAAAGAACAATAAGGGTAAGAGTGAAGAAAACCAAAGTGGAAGAGGGCAAGTTGAAGCCTGGGGTTTTGGGAGGGGTGGGATGGGGAAAGGAGGGAAGAGGCTTGAGTGGGGCACCAGTTGCTGAAATCAGGGCTTGTGTTGATTCTTCTTCTGGCCTCATTGCTATACTAGAGAAAAGGGGTGTCCCGCAGAGATCTGTCTCATCCTTGTGCAATCCTGCTGTGGGACATAGCCACAGCCTGTGTGTGGCAGAGCTTGCATGAGATGAAGGGCTTCAACCTTTGGCCTGCTTTACTGTACATAGGGCCAGCTCTGATTGAAGCAATGTAAACAAGGAAACGAAGTCAATAAATATCAAGCAGTTTGACTAAAAGCAAAGCAATCATCTTAGATATGAGAACTAAATCTCCCTGACCCAGCAACTCCCTAATAACACTCTTGTTATCGTGACCTACATAACTGGGGGAACTTCATCTGTTTTACGAAAAGGTATATTAAAAATGTTTGGAGCACACAACTCAGAATGATGGGAAGATGGAACCTGATGCATCAAGGAGCATAACACATGAGAAATAACTCTGTGGTACAGAAACTACATTATGGTTTATTCGTTTACAGGTATGTGCTTGAACCACTATTATTTTGGACAGTCATACACTAATAATAATATATTTTAACTCTTTGAACCTGTGACGAAATGGAAAAAGTGCCCATCAGCATGGCAGGGGTTAAGGAGAGCCTTTGGGTCCAGCTAGCCTCACCCAATTATACCTGCAGCCAATGCCAGGCCTGGATGGGAGAGAAAAGGAGAAAGTCTGGCTCAGTTCAGGCTGACTGGTGAACAGGCAGGAGTTAGCTACTGCCCTATCTGAAAGGTAGCCTTCCAGCCAAGACATCATGTTCTGTCTCCCAGCCAAGGGAGATTATAGAGGAGACCTAGGAGTCTCTGGTAACTGGGTGACTGCAGACCAGAGACAGTGTGGGCACAGGTGCTGACTTTCTTCTGTCCGGGTGGGTGCTCCACCCCTGCTCTGCCTTGAGGCCCTGCCCCCAATCTACCCTTTCCCCCAAGGCCCCACCATCATCCTGCCCTTTCCCACCCATGCCCCCACTTTGCCCCTCCTGAGGCCCTGCCCCCACTTTGCCTATTCCCGCCCTGCTCCACCCCCTCCCACCCGCCACCAAACAGCTGATTGGTGCGGTCCAAACTTATGACTGCCCTGCCCAAAGGAGCCTATTCATAGCTTTAGGAACCCCTGCCATAAATTATAAAAGCAAACCTATAATCACCCACATAAAGAGCCCCAATGAAGTAAATTAAGTTATGTTCTTAAAGGTAACAAGTAGAAGTGACGGAAAATACTGTGTCCATGAACCTGGGAGAGAAAAAAAGGTAGGCAAAATGTAATTACTCATAATGGCAATTTGGCTAGGACAAGAAACAATCCCTCTCTGCTTGCAAAAAGTGCCAGTCTTTAATGACTACAGTACATGTGAACAGGACATTGGAATTGCATGTCAGTGGATAGATGGTACAGTACCTGCATTAGCCTAGTTGCTGCTAACACTATCTATGATGGGACATTACTGAAGCTTTGATTCTGTGGGAAGAGCCTCATCTACTAATTTACCAAAACTATTTACAGCAGGCTGGGTTTTTGTTGAAATTCTTCACATCATTATTGACCAGGTCCAACCTGATTATTTCCAGTAGTGCAACAATATACTTACTTTTCACATCAAGAAGAGATCTTGCTGAAAATCTTTGTAGAAGGTCCTAGCTGAAATAAAGTTGTCTTATACTGTCATTTCTAGGTGCTCTTATGAAAAAAAAATAAGTGTCATAGCAAGCTCCTAATATTATTCATTCAGAGGATGAAGATTTGGTGGCTTTGCACATTTCTCATGGAGAAGCAAAATGTCCCTGATATGGTTCTGCATCCTATTGAAAATAGAACCTTTGTGTCCCTTATTTTAGCAAAGCCTTACATACTGTGACACAGCACAGATATCTGATTTCTAGTCTATATGTGGTCTTGTGCCATGATATGAGTCAAACATTCTGCCCTGTAGATTTTAGCAGCTTAGGCATCTGCCCAACTGCACAGCTGGACTCCTGTCTCCCTACTGTCAGCTTTGATTACAGTCCAAAAGCAGGAGCTGGAAGGCCCCGGCCCTACTTGCAATGAGATCTGGTACCTAAACACTGGTACACTTATACATAGTTATGAAGATGTATGACAATATTGGTGGTAAATACATTGCTGCAAGTCAGTAACTGCAAGCTTCACTTTACAGGTATTGGTGAGCTGCTGGGATCTCCTGCCTTCAGGGCTGGAAGGAGATCCCTAGACAGTGCCCGTTTGTCCCCCTAGTTGGGCCCAGTCTGGGGATTCTTTCTCCCCTGCGGGGGATTCCAGGGGCTTAGCTGACAGACACCTTGCACCTTAGTTCAAACTACCCGCCCCGACGGCACCAACGGCCGCATAACGGTCTGTGTGACTGACAAGCGCCTCTGCCAAAGGCTGTAGAAGCGTAAAGTCGACCACGTGGCGTGCAGGCGCCTGATGAATGGGAGCGTTTGATGAGTATCCCCATCGTCCAATCAGAAGGCAGTTGGTGTGGGCCCGTAGCTTTGGAGGCGGTGTGGCGAAGCGCTATCCAATGGAAGAGGAGCATGTTTTTGAGTGAGAGGCAGCCTAGCCAATGGCGAAGTAGTGGTGGGCGGGCGGTGTTACGGGTGTGGGTCAGCGCCGGCCCGCAGGGTTTAGTGTGCTCTTGTCCGCCGCCCCCGCAGCATGGAGGTCCTGGGAACTCTCCCCAGTGGCGGTCTCCTCTATTGGGTGGGGGTGCTGAGCGCAGTGTACATCACCGTGCGGGCCACCTACCGCCTGCTGGCCGGGCTCCGCGTCTGGGTGCTGGGCAGCCCGGTGGTGCTGGGCCCGGGGCTGGGCGCCTGGGCAGGTGAGTCGGCTTCTTTGGGGCTGCCCCCGCCCTTGGTCTGAGCCCACCCTGCCCCGGAGCGGCCCTGAGCTCCCTCTTCAGCGAGGAGCTTCCGCCGGGGTCCCTTGAGGTTTCCCGTTCCCTTCATTGGGGCCCTCCGCGCTGGGAACCCCATGCGGCTGGCACTGCCCCAGGCAGCCTTGCACTCTGTCCGGGGCGGGGAGCGAGCTGCGCTGAGTCCCTTCCTTGTACTCGGCCTGAGTCCCTGCCCGGAGGGGGTGGGTGGGCCGAGGCCCGGAGATCTACTCTTGGTCGCCACCTTTGCCCCGCGTGGGGCTGGCCTGCCTGGTCTCCAGTTTTGGCGTGGTCCTGATCTGTCCCCCCGCAACCGCGGGAGATGCATTTCCCCGCTGGTAGCAGGGAGCTGCTGCTGTGGGAATGTGTCAGTGGGGGACAGGGCAAATCCAGATTAGCGTGATCCAGCAAAACTTCTCACCAATGAACTGCTTGCATGCATCCAAAACTACATGAAAGCTGTAATATAGCTGGGGCCCAACCAAATTCATGGTCCATTTTGGTCAATTTCATAGTCATAGGACTTTAAAAATCGTAAATGTCATGGTTTCAGCTATTTAAATCTGAAATTTCACAGTGTTGTAATTGTAGGGGTCCTGATCAAAAAGGAGTTGGGGGGGTGGCAGGGTTGTGGTACTGCTACTCTTACTTCTGCGCTGGTGCTGGCAGTGGTGCTGCCTTCAGAGCTGGGCAGCTGGAGAGTGGCAGCTACTGGCTGGGAGCCTAGCTCTGAAGGTAGAGTCACCGCCAGCAGCAGCGCAGAAGTAAGGATGGCATGGTATGATATTGTCCCCTTTGCTTCTGTGCTGCTGACTGCAGAGCAGGGCCCTCAGACAGCAGCCGCCACTCTCTGTCTGTCCAGCTCTGAAGGCAGCGCAGAAGTAAGGGTGGCAATACTGCCACCTCCCTAAAACAAACTTGTGATCCCCTGCAACCCCCTTTTGTGTCAGGACCCCCAATTTGAGAAACACTGGTGTCGTCCATGAAATCTGTATAGTATAGGGTAAAAGAACACAAGACCAGATTTAATGGGGGGGAGACCAGATTTCACGGTCTGTGAAGCGTTTTGCATGGCTGTGAATTTGGTAAGGCCCTAAGTATAGCTTAACCTCCCCTGCACCCCAGACACACTGTGTGTTAAATTAGTTTAAAGAAAACAGTGGAAAATCAGTCTTAGATACAGGCTTATGTGTAGTCAAATCTGGAACATGTGCTTGAGGGATAACCTCAGCCCCCTGAAATACAACTTATTTTGCCTCAATATCTCAGCCATATGAGCCTGCCAAGTCCCAAATTTGGGATAAGGACCTAGACTGAAGGTCCCAAGGGAAAAAATAGTAAAGTGTGTAAAGGGAAGAAGGATCTGGCTTTAGTATAAACATTTTCTGTTGATAATTCTCTGTTTTGACTGTCATAAATACATTATGGTAATGTGGTCTAGTGGACTAAATGCAAGATTGGGAGCCAAGGGGCTTTTGTTCTGATTGTGGTGCTGTGACCAATTTGATCTGTGGATTTGATAACTCACTCAATCCCTGTCACTATTTGTTAAACAGATAATCCCTGAATTTTAGAAGTTCTGAGGAAAAAAAATAATGTTAATGAGTAGAACAGGAGTACTTGTGGCACCTTAGAGACTAACAAATTTATTAGAGCATAAGCTTTCATGGGCTACAGCCCACTTCTTCGGATGTTACTCTGAAACCTGTCAATGTTAATGAGTGTGAACCCGGGGTCCTTTCCAAACAGCCAAGGAAGTGCCAGTCATGCACCTGTTGGAACATTTCACTATTTAATTTCAGTTTATTGTTTGTAGTTTCTCTTTGCCATTTTGTTCACAATTTGCACCTTGCCTGACAATTTTTGTTTTATTATAACAGTAGCGTTTTGGTAGGATTTATACTTTTAAAAAGTAAAACAACTACTAGGGCTACATTTAGTTGATGATTATTAAGGCTACATTTTAGTCACAGGTATTTTTAGTAAAAGTCATGGACAGGTCACGGGCAGTAAACAAAAATTCATGGTCTGTGACCTGTCCATGGTCATCCCTTTTACTATATACCCCTAACTAAAACTTGGGGGGGGGGTGGGCCTTGGGGTGCTCTGGGGGGGAGACAGGTGGTGGTGCACGGCCCGCAACCCTCTCTGGCACTGGGGTGGGGGTGCGCAGTGGCGCGCAGCCCAGGACCCCCTCTGGCACTGGAGGGGAGAGGATTGGTGAGGCTCGCAGGCTCCCTACCCAGTTCCGCATGTCCCTGCAGCTCCTAGGGGGAAGGGTGGGCAGGGGGGCTCTGCATGCTGCTCCTGCCACAGGCACTGGCTCTGCAGCTCCCGTTGATCGGGAACCGCAGATAATGGGAGCTTCGGGGGCAGCGCCTGCAGGTGCGGGCAGTGCATGGAGGCCCCTGGCCCCTTCGCCTAGGAGCTGCAGGGACATGCTGGTGGAAGCTGAGAAGCTCCCCCTTTCCTCTCCCCCACCCAAGGTAAGCGCCCTCTCCTCTCCCCCAGCCCTGAGCCCCCTCCCACACACCCAAACTGCTGCTGCTGGCCCAGGGGCTGGCTAGTCAAGGAGCCCCATGAGCCAGCACCGGCCATTGCAAAAGTTACGGAAAGTCATTCTATGACAGACATGCAGCCTTAATGATTATTAATGCTAGTAAGGAAAAATTCATGCTATAACAGAGTTTTGGGGATTTAAAACTGTAAGTAAAAGTGTCAGGTCTACAATGAGTAAGGACATTTGGACCAAATGTTGGACAGCAACTAAAATATGATTGATTTAAATCCTCTTTAAAAGAAAACAGTTACTTCTCACACCACTTATGTTGATCAAGAGCTGAACTAAATTGCTTTCAGTGCCTGCAATATCCATCATGTTTTCACAAGTTTGAGTTTTTGAGGACGGAGGTGAGTGACATGATATACTTTTTGTGTATCTATCTTTTGTCATGCTGAGCTTTGTAGCTTTTCTTTAAATACAGACTGCCAGTACACTAGTGACACGGAATTGACTTGTTTGGATTCTGAATCTTTCTATTATCATAACATTGCTGTAATTGTATACTAATAATATAGGGCAATATGGACAAATAAGAGGATTCAATCCTAAGGAAATGACACGGATTGGAAACAAATTCTTTTTTCAGTTTAGCTGAATGCACACAACTTCTTATTCTTGATTCTCCTTTTCCATTCAGCTCTCTTAACACTGATATTTTCCTCAGGAGATTGTGATTTTTATCTTTGCCCTGATGACTCTGCCTCAGTTTACATCATTAGTTAAATCACTGAAGTTACCATCATCTTTCTCTTTTTACCAGTTTGTAAAAGATTCATTTTTATGATGCTTTCTACTATTGGTTCCTGCACAGCTGTTTAGCAGTAGGCCCCAATACAAAAGGTTAGCTTACCTTGGGCAATGTGGATTTAACACATTTCTTAGACTTCAGTGAACAGTAAAAGTGCAGTACATCTCTAATGCATAGTACCTGTGTCTAGGTTTCCCTAAGAATTGTTTAAGAGGAAGCTTACCAGGTTGATTGCGTATTATTGCTCTTGCTGTTAGAAGAAGCTGTATTACTCATTTCCAGAAGTGCCCGTAATAAGTGCTTTCTGGAAAAGAAGACATGGGGCTTGGGCAATGCAATTCACAGTGTTTTGGTGCCTAATTTAGGCACATTGCCACCCAGTGGAATCCACAGCTCTGAGTTAGGTGCCTAGGCTCCCTATACAATGCTTGGGGAGGTTACTAACCAGTGGGCTAAAACAGGGCACCTCCTCATCCTCTAGCTGTCTTGTGTCGGTTTTGGTATCCTCTGAAAATACCTACCAGATGAGGTCCTGCGCAAGATAGATGGGGGAAATGCTTAGTTACAAGATCCTACCTTAGTCTAGGCTCCTGAGCTAGGTGCCTTGACTAAAGTGGCTGTGCATGTGCTCAGGTGGCAGTTAAACCCCTATATCCTTTTTGTAGATCTAGCCCACAATCCCTACTCCAAGTCAAATTCTCAACCTTAACCATAGTTGTAACATTAGTTTATGTTGGGATTTCTTTGTAATTCACTTTCATGTACTCTGAACATTTTTCTTTTTGGGCTGACAATTTCCATGCTTTATTGCAGCCACTTATTTTTTACAGTGTGTAGCATTTCATGGACACTACTAAAAACTATTTTCCAGAAGTACAGGCAGAATATTTCAGTTGAGCAGAATTTCTTGTTCAGGACTTGCCTTGTTTGAGTACCATGTTCTCAAAACATATACTTTTAACTGATTCACAAGTTCAGTAGAGACAGCTCTATTTGCATTGACTCATCAGTAAAACTATCTTGGTGCATGTATGTTGCAATATTGTGTTTCTGCCAACTGTCAATCAGTGACAAACAGTGATTAGGCAACATTACCCCTCCCCCCCCCCAAAGTAATACATGTGAGCTTTAAAATCTGGTTGCACAGAACTAGGTATGATTAAAATATAGATTCATCATGACAGGAATTATTTTATTGCAGTTACGTTTTAACTTTTGGTTGACCTGGAGAAATGAAATTACTATTGTTATGAAAAACAGTTCACGTTAGTTAACATTGCTGTAACTTGGTTGACATTCATTATTGGCTGGAGAACACTCTTTATAATGATACATACTATCGTCATATTAAAATTACTTTATCATTGCTACAACACCAGATTTTTTGTTCTACTGTGTCTCCAGGTAGAACCCTGCAAATCTGCAGATATCTGCTTTATATCCTTGGATGTTTACGGATCGTGGATTGGATGCGGGTACAGATTTTTGTATCAACCCAGGGCTCTATCTCCAGGACACCAATAACTGAATGAAGGAGCATGATTTGTTTCTTGGTTTGTTTCTTATAGGTTGGTTTGGAGTCTAGCTGAAATGCAGTTTTCAGTGAGGGAAGCTAACACTCTTTTCTCTTTACAAGAAAAAGTTTTAGTTGTCACTTTTTCCTCCTTGTAAGGACAGTACTGTTAGCTAGTATTACCAGTGTATTTAAAAGAAACCAAATATTCTACCCAGCATTTCATCTAAGTCAACAAGACTAACATTGTTAAAGCTGCCCTGTGATTTTAAACATCATTTTTTACTCTTATTTTATGAGACCTACATATTTATGTGGTGGTCCTTTCTGCATTAGCTCTGCAGCAGCTAACTATTTCAGAGCTGTGCACGTTTCCATTGGCCTTCTCAGTATCACTGATGTACAAATTAAGCAGTGAACAAAACTGCTGTTTTGGCTTTTGATGTGTTAAAAACACTTTACTCTAGCCTGTGCTAAATGGATGAAGACAAAATAATCAGACCAAGAAATTTCACATTCAGCTTTATAGAGGGAACACAAGTAGTGGACTTTTATAGAAGTCCATTCAACTATTGATAGTTTCCTTTTTTGTATTTTAAAGTATATTTATGATTACCATGTGCTCCGGTTGTGAGTCTGTTGAGGCAGGGACCATCTTTAGTTCTGTTTATACATTGCCCAGAACGATGGTGTACTAGTCCATGACTAGGGCTCTTAGGCAATACGATAGTAGTACTACTACTAATGATGATGTGTAACAAAGTTTATAAATTTACATTTCTTAGAAAGGATGATGGGGGGGGGGAAATATAAGAACTTTTTTTAATTATCAGGTGATCTTCAGTAGTGTAGTAGCAATCCAAACAACCACCATTCATTGGGACATAAGTATATAGTTCCAAAGTTGAAACGAAGATTGCTTTGGAGAAGAGTCCATTGGTTAATCTGAGGTGTGATTATTGCTAGTTGATCTACATGTTTTTCCTATTGTGTTATTAAAGTTCACTTGAAGTTGAGAATACTGCTAATATAGCTGAAACAGCCTGTTAGAATAATTCTCCTTTTTTATTGACCAAACAAGTTGGCCATCTAAAATAACAACTATCAACAAATTTTAACTTAAAGGCAAATAACAATATGTTACCCAAAGAATTATCATTCTTATCAAGAAGCAATATCTGCTCCATAATTTCTATTACAAACCTGATTTATTGGGAATTACAATAGCTAAATACATTCTTAACAGCCCCCCATGAAACTGCCTGGGGTAGGAAAGGACTTCTGTAGACATGTTATCGCAAAGCTATCCATTATGAGATTTATACATTCCTCTGGTACAGTCTTTCTGTGCTAGCCAACCGGATGCGGAACTAGATGGATTGTTGGTGTTCTCTGGTACAGCAGTTCCTGTGTTCCACATTCTTTTCCTTGAATTCTGTTGTAGTGAGTAGAACATGTTTTCTGATTTGGGTAGCTGTAACTATGTCTCGAAGGAATGTGAGAGGAGTTTTGAATGCCTTTTGAGTTGCTTTTAAGATGTCTGTTCATGAGTTAAGTTTAAACCTGATATTTCCATTAGTTGTAGCCAAGTGAGGTTTCATAGGAAGTGGTGCTTCCTCACTCCATACTGTTAGAATAGTCTTTTGGCTTTAGTCCAGTTGTTGTCTACCTACATAATTGTTTGTACCAAAGCAAAGTGACAGGTGAAGTTCTACTTTGATTGGAAAAAATTTAGGGCTATTTCAGTAATTGACAACATTGGAACCTGAGATTGGACGGGTTTTGCTATAATTGCCTACGTCAGTGGTAGTGTGTGTGGGAGGCGAATGCCATATGGGAAATCATTCAGTTGATAAGGGGGTTGACAAACTGCCTGAAAGATGAAGAGGTGAATGGATTCACTAGCTCAGGGGGTAAACGGCCTTATTTTCTTGAGAGATTTTGAATGGGCTTTATTGTCTTTACAGGACACTACCTACCAAGAGAAGAGCAGTGGTCTCCAACCTTTTTACGCACAAGATCACTTTTTGAATTTAAGATCAACCCAGGATTTACCCTGCCCCTTTGCCGAGGCCCCACCACAATCGCTACATTCCCCTCCCTCACCCTCTTTCACTGGGCTGGGGCAGGGGGTAGGAGTGTGGGAGGGGGCTCCGGGCTGAGCCTGGGGCAGAGGTTTGGGGTGCAGGAGTGAGGGGTTCAAGCTCTGGGGGAGAGTTTGGGTGCAGGGGTCATATGGTCACACTGCACCTAATCTCATAGAATTCACTGAATGTTTCATGAGTTTTACTTTTTATTAGTGTAATTTATGGTTTATAGATCCAAAATTCTTCAGGGATTGTCACAAATCAGTGTAACATTCTCAACCGTGGAGTGTGCATTGGCTGAGCCTGGGGTAGTGGGTTGGGGTGAAGGAATAAGGGGTGCAAACTCTGGAAGGGAGTTTGGGTGCAGGAGGCGGCTCTGGCCTGGGGCAGAGAGTTGGGGTGCTGGAGGGGATGAGGGGTGTGGGCTCTGGGAGGGAGTTTGGATGCAGGTGGGAGCTCCAGGCTGGGGCAGGAAGTTGGGGTGCAGGAGGGGGTGCAAGGTGCAGGCTCTGTCTGGGAGGTGCTTACAGCATGTGGCTCCTGGTTATCAGCGCAGTGGGGCTCCGGCAGGCTGCCTACCTGCCCCGCCCCCACACCACTCCCGGAAGCGGCTGGCTGCCGGCATGTCTCTGCGGCCCCTGGAGAGGGGAGGGGGGCAGCATGACTCTGTGTTCTGCCTGTGCCCGCAAGCGCTGCTCTGCAGCTCCCATTGGCCGGTTCCCAGCCAATGGGAGCTGCGGGGATGGTGCTGTGGGCGGGGGCAGCGCTCGGAGCTGCCTCCTCCCCCCCACCCCCCAGGGGCCCCAGAGACATGCCAGCAGCCAGCCGCTTCTGGGAGTGGCGTGGGGCCCAGAGATTGTGAAAGACTGGCAGAGGCTCCAGGATCGACCAGTTGATTGGTGGTTGTTGACCACTGCTGTAGAGGGTAGTCTTCACAGAAACGTGTACTTAAAACTATTAATGCTTGGCAGGGAAATCTTATAGAAGGGTAACTTGTTTTCCATTTATTTCTTTTAAACTATACTGTATCAGCCTTGACATCCCACCTGCTTGGAAACTGTTATTTGGGAGGTGTCTATCAGTTGTTGCAGCCAGGAAGCTTCTTTATATATGGGAAGTGAGTGGCATCCAAATTGTGCGTTTCCTGTCTTATCTGCTGGTAGGAGGAATGTAATGCTTTTTTTGGGTGTTATGTATAGAGGAATACAGAATAAGCAAGATATAACTGGTAAGCAGTATAATAAAGCATATTAAATTGAGTTGGCTTTTTCCTAATTAAACTGGTTTAAAACTAGTAAAATTATCTATAAAGATGCTATCTATAAATTTGTGCTTTAAAAATATTTGCCAACTGGCTACAGGTATGTCTCATTTAAAGTGTCTTGCTAATACATTGAGAGAGATATCTGTGTGTGTGTGTGTATATATACACACATACAGTTGGACAACTTCTGTTGCTCACCTACTGAATAACTTCCTTTATCAAATGCAAATATACAGTACCAATCAATATTGTGTATATATAAAATTCACTCTCAAAATGAGTTATGGTTGCCCAGTGATATTTCATACCATTCCAGAACGCTGAGTTCAGCAAAACTCAGACCTGAAAACCTGGAAATATGAAGTTGAGATACATGCTCATGCAACCTTAATTTTGCTGTCTGAATGATGCTCCCATATACTCATAACACATACTTGTACTCTGCCTTTGCACTTTAGTGAGCAGGAGCTGCCTACATCTCAAAGATTAAAAAACACACAAGCTAAATATACAAACCAAAATAAAAGCTGAATAGAGTACGCCTGGGGGAATTCTGCACCACTTCGCATGCACAGAATTCATGTCCCCTACAGATTTCTTTGCTTCCTTGCAGAAAAATGACTTTCTGATGGGGAAGCAAAGGCAAGCAGCAAGAGCTGTCAAGCAACCATCCCCAGCAGTACGGCTGTGTTATTTGGGTGCTCAGCAGCTGGTGGAGAGGTAAATCAGTGCAAGGTGAAGGGCGGGGCTGTGGATGCTGGGGTTGGTGGCTCCTACCCTGTAGCGGGCTCCGCTGTTAAACCTGGCTGGGCGGGGGAGGACGGGACTTGCTCTTCCCCCTACAAGGAGTGGCCGGGTCTGGGGCCAGGTCAGACCCACCCACAGAAACCTCCCCCAACTGCAGGAAGCTCTGCACCCCCTTCTCCTTGTCCCCACACACCTTAACCTCCTCAAGCATTGTATAGGGAGCCTACGCACCTAATTCAGAGCTGTTTACCCCTTCTTCCAGATCATTTATGAATATGTTGAACAGCACAGTACAGATCCCTGGAGCATCCTGTTTACCCTTCTTCCCAATAATAACTAACCAGAAGACTGAAAGCTGAAGAGTTTGCGAATTCTCCATATAATTTCAAGTATTGCATTTTTCCCTTTTCTGTCTTGCTTTTTGTCTAGCTTGTCTCTTTATTTTCACATACTGGTCTCTTTTTATTTTCTGAATGTGAGTGTGAAAGTGTGCCTGTGTCTGAACACACACAAATCCCAAAAGGGAAAGACACCAGAAAAAAGTTCTGCACTATAAACCGCCCGAAATATTAACCCATTAAAAACTCATTGAAATGCTGTTTTTAAAAGTTGAGATATTTTGAGATACTCGTTGTAATTACTAGTGAATGAGAATTGTTAAATTTCTGCTTAGTATAGACTATTATGTTGAAGTCTGTCTTATACAGTAGAACCTCAGAGATACGAAGACCAGAGTTATGGACTGACCAGTCAACTGAACACCATGTGAAACCGGAAGTAACCAATCAAGCAGCAGCAGAAACGAAAAAAAAAAAAAAAGCAAAAACTGTACTGTGCCTGTATTGCATCTTAAATGTAGGCACAGCTGGGCTGCCTGTCTCCCACCCCCATGCGTGGGGCAGCCACTTACAGTTAGGAGGTGAAGACGCTGGCACTATCAGCCCAAGGCAGCCCGAGAGCAGGAGAAGTAGGGTGACCAGATTACCAGTATAAAATATCGGGGGCGGAGCAAAGAAAAAATTTTAAGGGGCCTGGGGCATTAGCAGGCCCCGCGCGCTGCCCTCCCCGTGGAGCCGCCTGCCACGGGCATATGTGGGGCGCAGTGGGTCTGGGCGGGGGCAGCGCGGAGCGGGCAGGAGCCGGGGGGGGGTGGCAGGGGCCGAATCCCCACTGCTGCCAGGGAGCCCCGCGTCTCTCCCTCCTGCTCGCGGCTCCCCGGGCACATGCGGCGCGCGTCCCCCGTGCCTAGTCTCCCTCCCGCTGGGAAGGAACAGCTAGATGCACGCCGCATGTGCGCGGGGCAGGCCGGGGGGCGCGTCCCGCCGGGAAGGAGCCGCAGCCGCGAGCGGGAGGGAGAGGCGCGGGGCTCCCCGGCAGCAGCAGGGATTCGGCCCAGGCCCCTGCGCCGTCCACCTGGCCCCTGCCCGCTCCACGCTGCCCCCGACTGGACCCACTGTGCTGCCCCGCGGGCTGCAGGGCTGGAGCAGCCTTCAGGCTGCACTCCCGGCCCCGGGTGCAGCAGCCCGGGCAGAAGCCCTCTGGCGCGGCAGGGGGGCTCACAGCGGAGCCCCCCTGTCTCCCTCCCTTGCCAGCCCCCCTTTGCCCGCCTGGTGCCTGGGTGCTGGAGCTGACTCACCAGCTCCAGGATCCAGGCACTGCCGCCACCCCCTCCCTCCAGGCTTGCACCGCCATGCTGCAAGCCTGGGAGGGAGGAGGAATGCTGGGGAAGAGGCGGGGCCAGGGCGGGGATTTGGGGAGGGAGCCAATGGGGGAAGGAGAGGGCGGAGCCGGGCGAGGGGGGCCCGAGCGCCAGAGCGGAAGGGAAAATTTCTTCTTTGTCCAGTGTCCCGACCAAACATTGGTCGGGACGCGGGACAAAGAAGCAAATATCGGGATAGTCCCGATAAAATCGGGACGTCTGGTCACCCTAAGGAGAAGCATTGGGGTCTGTGCCTCTTTCAACCCCTTCCCCCGGTCAGGAGGTAGACATGCTGTTTTCACACAACCCTCCCCTGCCCAGGAGGGAGACAAACTTGCAAACTCAGTCTGATCCAGGGAAAGAAGCTGCCTACAAGGAAGCTGTCGGCCAGCTGCTGCTGGAGTCTGGCTTGGAGTGTCAGGAGCTGGAGCCTGAACTGCACTTTGTTCAGAGTTGTGAACATTTCAGAGTTATGGACCACTTCCCTTCCCAAGGTGTCCGTAACTCTGAGGTTCTACTGTAGGTGTGGATGGTAGCGCTGCCTGTTAAGGTTGCCCAACACTTCCCATTATTAGGCACTTTCTTCAGCAATTTATAACTTTGCCAAATTAACCTTTCAAACTGAAATTTTTCATGCTGCATGCCCACCTCAGCCTGAATTATTTTAGAAAGTTTCAACCAAAAAGGAACAGTTTAGCCATTACAGAGAATGAGGCTAGGGAAAAATGTTTTGCCTATATTCAATTCTGGCAGTCATTTCTTTGAGAAGCTGTAGTACTCCCCCATGCTTTGGACCAGGTACTTGAAATTTGACAGGGGAATGACCTTTGTGTCAGGGATTTGTCTTTTGCCTTCACCATGAAAAACTGCTCAAATCTGGCTAACTTACATACCTTTTGAAAAAAATCTGTGAAAGTCTCTGGCAGAGTGTGTCATCCCACCTGTGCAACCTTCATTTGGTCCCCTGTGCATATGGATTGAGGAAGTCTTTAATTTTGTGATCATATGCCATTTTTTCCACATCAGCCTGCCTCATTCAGTGCCCAAGATAGATCTCCACTTGTGGTGAATCAAGGTGGTGTAGAAAAGAAGACTGTTGTCTGTAGCACCCCCACTTCATTTCTTGCAGAAGTTAGAATATATGCAATAAATAAGGCCAGGGATTGCAACAAGAGAAAGGAGGGTGTCAGGGTTAAGACAGTTGAATGTTGCCCTGGAGAACTGGATTTTATTCCTGCCTTTGCCACCGATTTCGTGTGATGCTAGTCAAGTTGCTTAAATCAGATTTTTTTACAGGTGGTCACTAATTGTGCTTCTTGTTTTCTGGGTGCTTGATGAGACACCTGGGGTCTGATTTACAAATGTGCTGAGCACTCCCAGCTGCAACTGAAGTCAATGGAATCTGCACTTTTAATGTACCAAGTGCCATGTATTGCTAAGTATTCTGAAAAATAAGATGCTAGAGATGACAAATTTGGCACCCAAAATTAGTGAATGCTTTTGAGCTTAATTTCTGTGCCTCAGTTCCCCATCTAAAATTGGAGTAGTAATATCCTCTCATTTCACAGGGTTTTTGTGAAAATAAGTTAATATTTGTGAAGCACTCAGATGAGCACAATAGAAAAAGCCCATTTGGAAATTAATTCTATCTTCATAGCAGGATTTGGATAGCGTGCAGTAAATAAGCTTAGGGTCACATATTCTTCAGTGAGGAGAAAACAAAATATTGAATATCTGCTAATTCCGTAAGCACCTTGTGCACTGAATGAGGCAGGGGATCTGTGAAACGAATAGTATGCACAAAGGGTCCAAGTTGAGGTTGCACACTTAAATGCTTGACTTTGCAACCTTAAGAATGTCTTCTAAGGTAGTTTGTGTGTAATTATTAATAGCACCTAGGTTCTGGTGATATGTTTTCTTGATTTTACCTTAGTTCAAGAGTTTTAATAAAATGTATTAAATAAAAATGAACGCTGGGTCATATCATCCCCCCCACCCCTGTAAGCAGTGTGGGTTCCGGAACCTTTGAAGTGGGTGGATACCGACTGGTCAACCTAAAGGCAGACTTACTGACAGAGCTGGTGAATGGAGGGAACTGGTCAGTGGTTCTCACAGGTCAAACAAAAAGAAGCGGTGGACTGACTTTTTACAGTACCAGACCTTTTTAGTGTTAAAACTGATGGAATACTGGAGTTGTTTAAATAACCAATAACCTACATTGTCTATACAGTATTCCTTATAAGTGGGAACCAGACCCCTTCTGCTATGAGGCAAGGTCAGTCTCAACTGTCTGCCAGACAGCTTCAAAGGCTGTCCAGAAACAGCCTTCACATAATCGATGGAAGCCTAAGCATTTCTTCTGCTAATTTGGCCTGAAAGTCTTAGGCTTGAGAAAGAGACTCTAACTTTTAATCATATCCCATTCTGGGCTCATTCCTTTTCCTGTACTCCTTTGGTGATGATTTTTGTTTTGTTTATAGCATGGAAGGGAAATATTTCATAAGGATTGGATCCTGAGTCCCAGATTAAGTGATGAATCTGAAGTTACAGCGGAATGGAAATATAAATTGTGTAAGACTGTCATTCTTTATTGACATATGTCTTTACTAGATTTTAAACTAGTTTCTAGTCCGTTTCAGTAGCAGTTGACAATTCAGGTTGATTATACTGGACAGCAGTCTAGATCATGTATCTAACCTAGGCTACCTGATAACTTGGAAATATGAAATGTCCTCATCACTAAACTACTAAATCAGCATGAAACCTGATTTACTTTTCTCAGAAGGAGATAGCCAAGAACCAGGCCCACATCAGGGCCAGGATCAAAGTGCACTAAGTGGGAAAAGATGTAAAAGAAACGACTTACTTACATTTTTGCTTCTGTTAAACTTCCTGCAGACATTTGCTCAATAAGTGAAACAATTTTATTTCCAGACTACAAAACAACTGCAGTCCTAGAATAAAGAAAAATTAGTGTGAAGGCACTGAGGCCTTGTCTACATTACAAATACTTTGCTAGTATAGCTATACCAGCAGAGCCCCCTAGCATAGACATGGAGTATGCTGACAGAAGGAGGTTTTCCTACTGGCATAGCTACACCACCTCCCTGAATAATGGTAGTTGTGCCAATAGAAGAGTGCTTTTGTTGGCATAGTTGCATCTACACTGGGGGTTTTGCTGGCATAGCTATATTGGCTAAGGGGTGTGTTTTTCACACCCAAACTGGCAGCTGAGCTGAAAAAAACTTTGTAGTGTAGACCAGGCCCGAGAGACTATATACAAATTGATCCAACTCTGATAAACAGACAAAGGCTCCAGTTGTTGCATAAGATGCCGCTGCTCAAACCATTAAGAAACATCTGCTCCTCTCATTTGAGATATTTCAGCAGAAAATTGTATATAGCAGTATCTTAGGAGTATTGCCTGGACAACCAAAACAGAACACAATGTATTGTTGGTCAATTAAACTGAAATGATAAAACAGCAGAAGTACAATAGTAAGATAGTTACTATATGCGTACTAGGCGTACACATTGAACAGTGTTCTGGTCTTATGCTGATTAAAGTAAGCAAGCAGAGTTTAAATGCATGAGAAGAATGTTTAGAGTGATGCTCATTTAATAAGGGGGGATGAATTAGGGATGTGAAGTGTTAACCCGTTAACCAGTAAGCATTAGCCTTACTGGTTAACCCGCCTTAACTATTAACCTGCTGGCCGGCTCCGCACCAGCTGGAGTGGCCCTGCCAGCCAGAGCAGCCCTGTGCTGGCCCTTTAATCGGTTAACTGTTTAAAGGAAATATTTTTTTAATCATTTAAGCAGTTAAGGATGTAAACATTGTTTAAAAATTTAGGATGAATGCAAAAACCTGAAAATTCTGTGAGAATTGTCTCTCTCACCTAGCAGTATAGCTAGGTTGACTGAAGTTTTTAGGTGTAGGCCAGGCATTGGAGTTTGACTTCAGGAATAACTACAAAGCTGTAGACAGTGCAAGGTCTAAAGCCAGTAATAGAATATGCATAGGGCAAACTTTGTTTCTAGGGGAACACATACTTCGTAGCTTCTGTAATCTGAGCTTATTGCAGGGGCTCCTTGCATTCCCTGCCAATCCTCCCAGCCTCTCCCCTGCAGAGGCTCTGTCCCTTCCATCAAGTTCCCCCAGTCTGCCCCGAGGGTTCTGTGTGCCTCCATTCCTCTTCCCATGGCTGGCACTTCGTCTGTGCCTCTATTCCTACTGTCCCTGTGCCCTTTGTTTCCCCAAACCAGGGTCCCTGAATCGCCCTCTTTCAGGGGTTTCATCTGCCCCCAGTCCCTTCGTCCCCAGAAGCTAGTGGCTGTGTTTCCCATTTCTCCTGTTAGGGTCCACCATTCCCTCCTCGCACAATGCCAGGGCTGTGTGCATGCTTTATTATCACTTGTCTGGGAGATAGTCATTCAGGGTGTCAACATGGTAAACTATTGGAAGGATGAGCGGTGGTATTATGTTGGAAGGCATTAGTTGGTGCCATCAACTAATTGTTTGATCTATAGTCAATTGTGAGGTGCTTGAAGCTGTGACGGTGCTAAATAGATGGCAGGGCTCCAAGTGTTCCCCATTTTCAGTCTTTTGGAATTTGATTTTCCTGCAAATCAGTAGAAGTTCAGGCCACCGAGGCAAAGAATATTCTGTGAAAATTGGAATTGCTTGGATGTGGCATTCAAAAGTTATCACGTGACAGAAATGCCCACAAGTTGAGTGTTGTGTGCCCTTGTAAGCTTGGCCAATTATTATTATTTGTCATTTGTGTTATGTTTTAAAACTAGTTGCTCATCAATATCCCCTACTTAAAACCAAGTTCTATTCTGCCTGCACTGTTTGAAAATCAACACGTGTTCTGTGGGAAAACAGAATCCTGACTAACAGAGGAATTAGACTATTTTATACTTGAAAATTGCAGGCATTTTATATCTATGCTGAAAAATAAGCAAATAAAATGGCACTTTCTTACACAGTTACCTCCTTGGTATGTGCAAAGCTTGATCTATTTACTTTAGGGACAAAAAGTTTTTCCTACTTCTTACTCCTACTAGTATTGCAGAACCAACACCGCTGTCGTGGAGAGCTCTAACGTGGCTCACAAGGCAACAGAATTGTCATTTCAATTCCATCACTTTTGTTACTAGTGAAAATGTACAAATAAATAACCCAACTTGACTTTTAGATCCCACAGTGAATTTGCCCAGCTGGCAGCTTGAAAAGCCATCTCTTTCCTTGTAAGAGAAACAAGTTTTTATAGGGATGTCATTTTGACTATGAATGTGGAATTCTGCTGCATCCTTTTAACATTCTTCTGAAAACTGTAGAACCACATCCAGGTCTCAATTATCTGAACTAGAAGTTTAAGAATATTAGACTATAACTGGTCTGCTGTCCTTAAGTATAAAAACTTGAGCAATCACTAAAGATTGAGTTTTCCCCATGTAAGGAATACCTGCGTTTGGTATTCAGTTGCCTTTTAGAAAGCAAGTTCCAATTCTAGTAAACTAATACAAATCTAGCATTAATAGCAGGCATAACAGTGATTGTTTAACTGTAGTTAAGAGTGCATATGCATTTCTATGGTAACCTCCTGGTTTTAGTCACCTAACCTTCCAAAGGATATTCAACCTTTGAAGGTTCAAATTTTCTAGGCTTGGTGTCTGACCAGCAATTCATTTCCCCACTATTCCCTATTCCAGGACCTATTTTTTGCCACGTCTGCTGCTCCCTCCCTGTGTGAAATATCTCACTAAGGTAGCTCATTGCTTTAACTGTGCAGGCAGCTTTTCCTTCACAATTCTTGCCTCTCTTCATACAGCGCTACAGATTCCTTTAGTTGCATCAGAACTTTATCAGAGGCTTCTTGGCTTGTTCTTTATTCTCTATAGTGGCTACTGCAGGCATCTAGTACTTCACAGAATCTGGATGTTTAGAGAAGCTGCTATGCCTAAGCACCACATGATCAGCCAGTGCTCTGCACCCCATAGTTTGAGAATCCCTGTTGAACTGATCTCAGACATGAAGGGTTAAATTATGCCTAGTAATTTAGATTAACCTAGCTATGTTACTTAGGGCTGTGAAAAATTTCATGCCCTGTGTTATGTATGCCTGGTCTGGACTTAAAGTGGCTTGTAGAGTACAGGAGCTACATACCACACTGAAAGCAGTCTGCGTCCATGCTTGTCACTGTGGTGTGTAGACATGTGGCAGTGAAAGGTTCCTGCAGTGGGGAGTGGACCAGGAAAGGCTCTCTGGTAGGGGTGAGGCAGTGGGACACTACACTACTAAAAATAATGTAGACATGGGAGGAATTGCTTGGGTTTACAGAGCTGTGTTGGGTAGGTACCCTAGGGTTGAGGCATGCGGGGTACTGCTGTACTGTACTTGCCTAAGCCACACCTCACCATCTACACTGCTGTTTATACCTATGCTAGCTGGGCATGCAGTGTCTGTACTCTGCTATAGTTAAGGTTAAGAACTTTTGGCTTAAAATTCGACACTCTTTTTTTTTAAGCACTCAAAAATATTAATGATTTTTCAGATTGCCTTGGAGTTTCCTGTGCCCGATGGGGTGTTGGCAGGGTTAGTAGTGAGACAAATTTGGGGTCATTTGAGCAAGAAACTCTTGAGATACACCCACCCACATCTTGGGGGGGGGACACAGCTTTTCTTAAAGTTCACAGGTTCTATCATCGTTTTTTTTGTCCACAGCTGACTTCCAAAGTGCTAATGGTGTAATGGGACAGGAAGAGAGGGGTGAGCTGGAAATGCTGGAGGGTGATGGGGTATATCATTGCAGGGGATGGTAGGGCCAGTCCATACACCCTCCCCCTGTGCCCTCCAACTGCCCATTTTGTCTCATTGGTCCAGAGCACTATTCCGGTCATTGGTCTTGCCTCCTCATCTTCCCCCTTTGGGAAGCCCATCCTTCACTTTCATAGCCTCAACAAATATATCAGAAACATGAGGTTTCAAATGGTCACTCTATCGATTATTCTCCCTCTGTTGTCTGAGAACGAATAGTTTGCTGCTCTGGACCTTCTGGACCCCTACTTTCATGTGCCAGTTTTGCCGAGCTGCAAAAAGTTCCCTTGATTCGTTGTGGTGGAGTGCCACTTTCAGTACAGAATGCTTCCATTTGGCCTCTCTTCTGCCTCCAGCTTTTTTACCAGATGATCGTTGTTGGTATGGCATATCTCAGGAAGAAGAGAATTCACATCTTCCTGTATCTCGATGATTGGTTACTGAGGGGCAGATCCAGAGAGGAAGTTCTTGCTCACATTGACACCACATGGCACTAGCTTGATGGTCTGGGTCTCATCCTATACACCAGGAAGTCAACCTTGATGCCCACTCAGAAAATCAAGTTCATTGGGGCCCTATTAGATTCCCCAATGTTGAAAGCATTTCTGCCGACCGACTGCTTTCAGACAATTTGCCACCTCTGCCTCCATCTGCAGCCTTAGCCTTCCATGATAGTTTGGATGTGTCTAAGACTCTTGCGCTACATGTCCGCTTGCACGCATATGTTCCAGTTTACAAGGCAGCACCTTCACCCCCTTCAAATGTGTCTCAGGCCAGTTTACCATCCTACTCTTTATTCTCTAGACAGACCGGTTTGTCTTCCTCCCCTAGTCCTGGACTCCTTGCAGTGGTGGATGCATCCAGAGAACATTTGCCAAGATGTTCCCTTTGTCTGACCCTTGCCAACCATGTCAGTTGTTATTGACACTTCCCTTATGGCTTGGGGGTGGGGGAGCATACCTGTAAGTTCAGGGGCTGTGGTCAAAGCAGGAGGGCTCACTCTATAGTGATGTGCTGGAGTGTTGGGCCATCTTTAATGCATGTCACACTTTTCGAGACCATATCAGAGATACAATGGTTCATATACTTACTGAAAATACCACTGAGCTGTATTATGTGAATAAACAAGGTGGAGTGCACTCCAAGTTGCTCGCCTAGAGGCAATCAGGCTGTGTCAGTTCTGCATTGAGGAGACCATTATTCCGATAGGCAGGATTGTGTCTAGTGCGTGGAGCCCAGCATGGTTGGTTGGACAGTTGCATGCAAAAAGGGTGAACTAGGTGTGCTTTCCAATGTGGGCAAGCAGGAAAAGGCATTTCAAAAATGTGGGCGATTTTAAAGAGTGGGGCAGCTTCTGGTCTCTCTGACCTCTAGGCGATGGAATTTAGAGCAGTGACCATAAGATAGCTGCTGAAGGATTGTTTGAGTCGACACAGGTCAGTGTCTACACTCTCCCTGTGTTGAAGTCAGTAGGTCGTCCATGGCTCTATTCTATTTGGAGGGGTGATTTACTATTTCACTGTAATGGAGTGCTTACATTGACCAGAGACAAATTGGAGCATAGATACATGCGCACATAGACTTAAGTTGATCTCACTTTGTAATGTAGACCAGGCCTCAGTTTCCCATTAGCACAGATGGGGATAATGATGTTTCCCTCCTTGGTAAAATTCTTTGAGATCTACTGATGGAAAGTCATAAATAAGAGCTAGGTGGTATTCTCGTTACCTGAACACACTAGTGTTTCTATTGCAAACGTATGTAATTAAAGCTGTGTAAAACCCTGCAAACTTTACAATTAAATCCTTGCTGGCAGTAGACTGCATTTTTTTTAAGAGAAACTTAGTAAAATCTTTTTTAAAAGATTTAACTGACCTGCTTAAGACCCTCAATTTACTTTCCTTAGCAACATTCCTCCAGATAATACATAGAAGTATTATTGAGGGTCGAGAATGGGAATGAACTCGAGCAGGCTTTCAGTTTTCTCCTTAAAAAAACAAAACAAAAACCCCACAACAATTTAAACATAATACTTACTTGAAGTGCTTTTATATTTGGGCTGTACTGTTCAGATACAAGATTGAATGTTAATCTAACTAGGGAAAAATATTTTCTTTATATATCTTATTTAGTGGAGAATGAAGGCAAGGTTTCTGCCCTTAGAATCTTTCTTGTTAAATTTAGGAGTTTACCCTCCACCTTTTGACATAAGAGAAACCTTGGTGTTCAGAAAAAATGTGTTTAGGACCCAATCACAAGACTTTGATTCCAAAGTGTATTGGAAATTGCAAAGTAAGTACCATAGGAGTCAGTAAATTATCTTGCATTTTATACGGCAGTTGAAAAATGATGCTAAGATCTGAAAACATGCATGTAGAGTCATATCTTCAGATAATTACTGAGGTTTTTAATGGAAACAGTTATTTTTATATAAATTATTACTTGATAATCATTTTTTGTGCTAAATAGAGCCTGATCTCCCTTTTGGAGTACAACAATCAAGATTGTATTGCTCTATATTTTCAGACGATGCCATTGAAAATTGTCTTGCACAAGCTTAGTCTATTCATGCTGGTTAACCCACTTCAATCATGTTTCATTTTTGCTAGTTGTCTGAGACATGCTCCTTTACCATCTCCTTCAGAAGTTTCTCCTTGTTTTAATCTCTGAAGGGATGGGATGGAGTAATTCCTAAATATTGGCCATTGACAAAAGATGGACTCTGCAAATGTAGTCAGTGAAACACTATGCAGTTTGAGACTAGAAAATTGCAGTGTCATTCTCTGATAATTTGGCTTCCATTACAGTTAAAATAACTAATAAACACTTCTGTTCTCAGAACATTTATAAAACAGTACAAGTGATTCAGGTTGAGATAATGTAAGGTTTATAACTTTAGTGTTGAGGTGCTGAAAATGCTTATTGATTAGTGATCCATAAATTACTTGCAGTGTTTGACCAAAATCTGATATTAGTCTTGTCTTTTGGGTAGGACCCTTTTTGTCATCTTCTACAAAAGAATGAGCATTGGCAGGCATAAGGGCAAAGAATCATTTTGAATACATGAGGTTTGCTAATGCTGTTGATCCTGCTTTTATACAGATAATTATTTTAACTTGTTTTCATTGCTGATAATATTCTTGAGACAAAATGATTGAGATAGTATTTTTTATTGGCCCAATTTCTGATGGTAAGGGAGACAAGCTTTTGAGCTTGCACAGAGCTCTTCTTCACCTCTGGGAAATTTACACAGGCTTGATCTATGCTACCAACCTGTGTCGTGTTTATGGAAAATCCACACCCCTGAGCAACGAAGCTACACCGACGTAGAAACTCTCCCATCGGCATAGGTAGCACCTTCACTAAGTGCTACTGTAGTGCAACTGCAGTGCTGTAAGCCCTCAGGATGTCACAGCTAAATGGAAGGTGGAACAGATTGAAACGTGTGTTAATTACTTATGCTAAACAAAGGGCCATTCAAGGTGAAGTGGCCTGTTATCATCCCTCCAGTAACAGCGAGGAAAGGAGGAGGGGAGGAAGTGTCTGAGGGGTTTGTTAGGCCTCGTCTACAGAGTTTTGTTGACAAAAGTTATGTCGGCATTCAAAAATGCTATAATAAAAATTGGTATTGCATGTTCACACTTCATCTGTCAGAGCATGTCCACACTTGGGGCACTAACATTGACAATGTGAGCAGTGCACTGTGGGTATCTATCCCACAGTCCAGCTCGACATCTTCTGCTGCTAGGTCTTGTGGGAAGACAGAGCAGATGTGGTGCATCTTGGGACTAGGCTTAATGTCCTGTGATGCATTGTTTTCTGTCCCAGCATTCCATTGGCTTCTGGCTTTCTTTTGCAGCATTTTTCAATGGCCATTCTTTGCTGTGCACCCTGGCATCTTTGAGAGAAGGGATGGGTCTTTCACTGCCCTCTTATGCTTTGATAACTGTCATGAAGACATCGTAGATGGCAGTGCAGTTAATCATGAAATTTCTAACTGAAGAAGACTCCCAGTTGCCTGACATGCTGTGTGATATGGATAGGAGCAACTTTAGATTGCTTTTGGCACTCACGGAACGGCTGCAGACAGTGGTCCATCGCTTTTGGGCTTGGAAAACAAGCACTGAATGGTGGGATCGTATTGTCATGCGGGTGTGGGATGAAGAGAGGTGGCTACAGAACTTTTGGATGTGGAAAACCACCTTCCTGGAACTGTGTGCGGAGCTCGCTGCGGTGCAAGGACACCAGAATGAGAGCTGCCCTATCGGTAGAGAAACGTGTGGCAATCACTGTGTGGAAGCTCCAGACTGCTACTGGTTGGTCACAAATCAATTTGGAGTCGGGAAGTCAACTGTTGGGGATGCGTTAATGCAAGTGTGCAGGGCAATTAATCGCATCCTGCTATGAAGGCTGTGACTCTGGGAAATGTGCATGAAATAGTGGTCGGCTTTGCAGAAAAGGGTTTCCCTACCTCTGAAGGGGCAATAGGTGGCACACACATTCCAATTTTGGCACCAGACCACCTTGCGATGGAGTACATCAGTAGGAGGGGGTACTTCTCCATGGTGTTGCAGATGCTTGTGGAGCACAGTGAGTGTTTCACTGACATCAGTGCAGGGTGGTTCGGGAAGGTGCATGACACATGCATCTTCAGGAATACTGGCCTGTATAGAAAGCTACAAGCGGGAACTTTCTTTCCAGACCAGACGATTATAGTGGAGGGAAGTTGAAATGCCCATCCATACCTCTTATAGTTGTGGGTCATAAAACCTTACATGAGAAACCTGGACAGCAGTAAGGAGCGGTTCAACAACAGACTGAGTAGGTGCCGGATGACAGTAGAATGTGCCTTTGGCAGATTAAAGGCGTGCTGGCAATGCCTTTATGGCATGTTAGACTTCAAAGAGGGCAATATTCCCATGGTCATAGCCGCATGTTGTACATTACATAATCTTTGTGAAACTAAGGTTTGCTCAGGGGTGGAGTGTTGAGGCAGACCACTTGGCTGCTGATTTTGAGCAGTCAGACACCAGGGCTATTACAGGGGAGCAGTTTGAATCAGGGAGGCTTTGAGGCAACACTTTGAAAATGAGAACCAATAATGTATGTCTTTGTGATTGGTGCTGCAATGTTACATTATATGTGGTTTTCCTAGGAAGTAATGGTGACATTTGGGGCCTTATATTCCAGTAAGCAAATGATTAAACTGCCTGTGTATGTATTGGTAGTGCCTGCTATTTCAATTTGTAGGAAACAAATAAAGATGAGTTACCATTCAAAACTTTTGCTTTTATTGCACAAGGAACCCCCCCCACACACACACACACTTCGTGGGAAAGGAGGTACCAGGAAAGGGCAGACTTTCAGAGCTACGTGTAGGTCCAGCAGTCATTTTGAAAGTTGTCCAAGGGTGTGGAGTGAAGGGGAAACCGAAAAGTCCCAGAAAGCGGAAAGGACTGTGCGAGCACATTTTGGGGGGGGGGGGGGGGCATGGAAAAGAGTTATGAATGTGCTGCAGGGGAGGGCGGGCATGCGTTTGTTCAGTCTGCAGCATTATTAAGGACTCCAGCATCTACATTTGGTCCTCCATGATTTTAATCATCCACTCAGTAGTATCCTTAACAAACTCCTGATTTTCTTTTCTGTCCTGCCTTTTGGCTTCCCTCTGCTCCTTGCATTCCCTTTTTCGGCATTGGAGAAGTGCAGTACCTACCAGAACATGCCTTCTTTTCTCTGTCTTGGACACTTTCTTATCTGGTGGAGACACTTGGCCACTGTGTGTGGGGTGTTCCTGAAGGCTACATCTGCCGAAGCAGAAGGAACTGTGCACAGAAGCATGATTGTTAAATTAACGCACAGCATTGAAACATGTCAGTAAAATACACCTCTGGTAACATAACAATTACTTTTTCACTGAGCCTTGGCAAGCATACATCTCTGAACACCCAAAACATGGTGAGTGTTGGCTGGGGGCTCTACATGGGGAAAAGAGCACTCTGCAAGGGTTGCAGTGCAGCCGAGTAGGGGGAAAAATTCTAAAATTCTCCCACATTTTTCCACAAGCAGGGATCATTGTAGCAGATATCTCACTGCTGAGGGTAAGCAGGGAAGCAAGGGTACATGTACTACAGGCTTGTGGCTTCCACCCTGGTCCCTATGCTGCTTGCCTGTGTGCTGCTTTGGTCTGTGAACAAATGATTGCTGAATGGCAAGGGAAAGTTTCCTACAGTCGGGGAAGGAACAAAGTAGCTCTGCCAAGGCAAAGGATTACTGAGTACCTCCAGGAAACTTTCCTAGAGATCTCTGGAGGATTCCTGTGAGATCTTGACATGCATCAACATCCAGTTCCGCCATGCTAATTAGCTGCACAGGCAAATGTCCAGCACACAGAAACACAGTCAGCCTTGTACATTTCTATACCCTGAACCCACCTCCGTGCTATACAAACTAGAGCCACTTACCAGGCATCTCCTCTCCTGCTTCTTGCTTGCTGGAGAGCAGCTGCTGAGACTGGCTAGACACCTCCGGGGTGGTGAACAGTTCCTGGCTGCCTGCCCTACTGGGTGACCCCATCGGGAGATCCACATTGTAGTCTAACTCCACCTCTTCATCAATGACTTCATCTTTCTGCTGCCTCTGGGCCCACCAAAGTATTCATGGGGCTCTTGGCAGTGGGGGTAGGGTCGCCACCAAGGATAGTGTCCAGTTCCTTATAGAACTGACAGGTCTTAGGTGCAGCACTGGAGCGATGGTTTGCCTCCCTTACCTTATGGTACGCCTGCCTCAGCTCCTTTATCTTCGCTCTGCACTGCAGCGTGTCCTGATCATAGCCCTTTTCGCACAAGCCTTGAAAAATCTGCCCGTAGGTATCAAAATTCCTATGGCTCAAGCGCAGCTGGGACTGCACAGCCTCCTCTCCCCATATGCTGAGCAGATACAGCAGCTCTGCATTGGTCCAAGTGGGAGAGCATTTGCTGAGATAACCTGCCGTGGTCACCTGGAAAGAGGCGATGAGACCTCTCAACGCTGAGCAAACAGGAAATTGAATTTCAAAAAGTCAGGGGGCCTCTAAGGTGGTTTACCTGGCTGCAGGACAGTGAAGTTTAAAGCGCTGACCAGAGTGGTCATGATGGGCATTGTGGGACACTTTCTAGAGGCCAATTAAAGGGATAAAATCAAGCGTGGTGTTTACACTAGCACTTTGTCAATAAAAAATTTGCGCAAAAAGCCTTATGTCTCTCGTCAGGGCATTTTTGCCACCAAAAGTCACATTGCAATGTGTACGCATCCACTGTTTTGTTGACAAAAGGCAGCTTTTGTTGACAACGTTTTTTAGGATAGACAAGCCCTTTGTGGGTTACAAATTGTTGTAATAAGCAATAAATCCAATGTGTCTATTCAGACCATGATTTTTAGTATCTAGCAAAGTTATGAATTTAAGCTCTCAGGGTCATCTTTTGAAAGTTGTGGGCCAGCTTACCTCTATTATTATATTCACTGCTTTGCATTATATTCTGCTTTTTATATTCAGTAATAATGCAAGGAACCTATAGGCTTGTATCCTGTAAAACATTGGCTTCAGCAGTTATCATGAGGCTTGAGGCTTATGAACTTTGGCATAGATAAACATAGGTAACTCATAAGTTTTGAGGAACTGGAAGTAGAGTGTAAGGGGGGAATTTTGTCCATAGGACATGAGCCAAACACAGAACATGAACTCACTCTAGCTTCTGGAAGGTTTAGGATGGAACATCCGACTGCAAGAGTGTCATGGCAATGAATTGATGTATATAATAAGGGGGTGAAATCATAAATATACTAACCTATAGAAGGACACCTTAACATTGGTAAAGGGAGGAAATACAAATAAGGAAAAGGGGAGAAACCCCTATTGAATATGGTAATATCAGCATAACATATTATAAAAGTGGCATCCCAACCTGGGGCAGTAGGAGAGAGAGATGTAGCCCTTGGGAGGGGCCAGAATGATGGCCACTGGTGAGGGTGAGGAAGGTGACAGTGATGAGGAAAATAATGGCAAACATTTCAGGTTGTTCTGCAAGGAATGGTGAGAGTATGGACATTCAGATGTACTTTCTATATTCTCTATTTACCTTACTGAGTTAGTGTGTGAGATTTTGCTAAATATATTAAATTATTTATTTGTAAATATGAGTTCCTATAGTATGAGTGTTGGACCGGTGCACATCAGGGTTCCCAACTATATAATAATTTTAATACTGGGCCTGATCTTGGGAAAAGAACCTGTCAACTCTCAAAGTGATAACTGGGAATTTTTATTCATAATCTATAGATCAGGCTACAAAGTGTTGTGCATGTTTCCTTTCATAAGGACGGTCAGATACAAATGATCGTTCTGTGAAAAATGTTCACCCACAGGTGATAGGGGATTATCTTTTATCTTTTTCCTGTGTGAGTTCATTCAAGAATGTAGTGCTTGTCTGTTTCATCCAGTTTTGTATGTGTCTGGCCAGTGTACACTGAGGCTTCAGTCCTGAGCTTGGGTACTACTGTAATCTGCAAAAACTACTTCATTCCTCAAAGACTGAGGTTCCAGTAGTATCTGAGATTATTTGATGTGTGTGTTTGTAGGTGATAAGCATGTTGATAACTTGGGGAAGTGTACCTTGTCCAAAACAAAAAAAAATTTGAAGGTCTTTTTTTCATATTGGGCTAATAACCCAGAAATTCAGTTTAGTTTTGGAATATAGAGTCTTTCTACCAAACATTTTTTAAATATTTTTTCTTAGTGTTCAAGCGTTTGAGTCCTTCAGGTAAGAGTATGCTACAGAATATTTTACAGTTTTACCAACAGTCATGATTCAGGGTACTCTCGCCTAGTGCTGAAAACAATTATGAGTCAGATCAGCTTGGAGGAAGAATTTAATCAGAAAAGTGTGAATGATAATTGGGGATTAAGAACACTTTTAACTAAATGTCCAAAGCGGCCCAATTGAGTAACAGGGCAGTATTGGTTAACAAATCGACCTGGTTTAGAGGCGAAGTGAAACCAGCTGTAAAATGTAATGTATCTAAAAACAAAGGAAAGGGGAAGTTGATAGTAATGAATATAAATCAGAAGCTAGGAATTGTAGAAAACTGATAAGGGAAACAAAGGGACACAAGGAGAAATCTATCAGCAGCAGAGCTGAGGACAATAAAGAGGAGGTTAAGTGTATTAGGAACGAAAGGAATCCTAATAATGGTATTGGTTCATTGCTAGATGGAAATGGTATCTACAATAACACTTTCCATTCCACTAGTATCTCAGAAGGATGTTAAATAGCAGCTACTAAAGTTAGACATTTTAAAAGCAGCAGGTCCACATAATTTGCATCCAAGGGTTGCAACAGTCACTGGACCATTAATGCTTATTTTCAGTAAGTCTTGGAACTTGGATTGTTCCAAAATACTGGATGAAAGTGCAGTGTTTAGAGGGGATAAATGGCATGAGGCAGGTAATTTATAGGCCTGTCAGTCTGATATTGTTGCTGGGCAAGATAATGGAGTGGCTGATATGAGGCCTGATGAATAAAGAATTAAAGGAGGGTAATATAATTAATGCCAATCAACATGGGTTTATAGAAAATAGATCCTGTCAAACTAACTTGATATCTTTTTGTTGAGATTACACATTTGGTAGTTAAAGGTAATAATGTTGATGTAATATACGTGGACTTCTGCAAGGCATTTGACTTAGTACCACATGACATTTTGATTAAAAAAAAAAAAAGGGGGGGACAATATAAAATGAAGATGGCACATGTTAAATGGAATAAAATCTGGCTAACTGATAGGTCTCTGAATGTAATTGTAAAAGGGGAATCATCATCAAGCAGGGGTGTTTCGTGGGGTCCCACAGAGATCAGCTCTTGGTCCTAAACTATTTAACATTTTAATCCGTGACCTAGAAGAAAACCTAATATCACACAGATAACACACAAATTAGGGGAGGCGTAGGGGTGGTAAATAATGAAGAGGACGGTTCACTGACAGGCTGATTTGTATCCGTTGGTAAGTTAGTGCAAGCAAACAATGTCTTTCAATATAGGTAAATGTATGCATCTAAAAACAAAGAATATAAATCATGCTTACAGGATGGGGCACTCTATCCTGGGAAGCTGTGCCTCTGAAAAAGATTTGTGAGGTCATGGTAGATTAACAGCTGAACATGAGATCCCAGAGCAATGCTGTGGCCAGAAGGACTAATGTGATCCTTGGATGCATAAACAGAGGAACCTCTAGTAGAAGTAAAGAGGTTATTTTACCTCTGTATTTGGCACAGGTGCAACCACTGCTGGAATACTATGAATACAAGAAAGGATATTGATAAATTGGAGATTGTTCAAAGAAGAGCCATGAGAATGATTAAAGGATTAGAAAACTTGCCCTGTGGCGATACACTCAAGGAGCTCAATCTATTTACCTTAATAAAGAGAGGGCAAAGCAGTGGTTTGATCACAGTTTGTAAGTACATACTTAAAGAACAAATATTTGATAATATAATATAATCCAATGGCTGGAAATTGAAGCTAGAAAAACACAGGAAATAGGATGTAAAAGTTTAACAGTGAGGGTATTTAATCATTAGAATAATTTACAAATGTTTGTCGTGGATTCTCCATTACTGGCAATTAAGTCAAGATTGGATTTTTTCCTAAAAACTATGCTCTAGGAATTATTTTGGGAAAAGTTCTCTGGCCTGTGCTATACAATGATCAGAATGGTCCTTTGTTGCCTTGGAATCTATGACTTGAGTTTATTTGGCCATAAGAACTAAATATGAAATTAATGTTATCCTTTAACCATAAACAGCTCTCTCTATATTGCTGCATGCAAAATAACTACATAAAAATGTTAAGATTGCAAAGTGAAGCACTCAAAAGTTAGGAAATGTCAGACTTGAACTTGTCCATGCATGTTTAATTCAGCCCCCTTGTAGGTGTGCATCATGATTCAATCTTTAGTTATATCACATATTTTGTCCACAGGATCCTTATCTCATTCAGTGAACAGGTAGTCCACATTTCTCTTTATCATGCCCATTCATTGTGTGCCCCTAGGCCTTATTTAACACATGCCATCCAAACACTACACTGAATATAAAATTAATTTCCTCATGGATGTGTGTTGTCTGCTCTCACCATGTAATGTTCCATAAACAGTAATGAATTTATCTCCACAACACACCTGTGAGGTGATGTGATGGCATTATCCTTGTTTCACAGCTGAGGAACTGAAACACAGAGAAGCACATCTCATTGTCTTCAGTTGCAGTCTTGAACACTTGGAACTCCTGCAAATCCAGGCCCAGAAGTCTCCACTTTGGCATTCAGAAAAAATGGAACACACTATTAGTGGCCACTTGTGAAAAGTTTGGTTTTAAGTGACATGGTCAGCATCACATGGAAACTCTGTGGCAAAAGGTGTAGAATACAGTTCTCCAGGGTATTAGTAATGGCTGTCATCCTCTATGTGAACCAGGCACTAATTGGGGATGAGACACACACTTTGCCAGTAGGTTTCATAGCTGTTTTGCTGACAGCAAAGAATGTAGAGTCAAGACTCATGGATTGAATTCCAGGTTCTGGAGGGGTGTTTTCTTCGGTGATTTATAGATCCTTCTGTCCCTGTCCCTCTCTGCTCCTTGCTGCCCCTCCTTGGCTCCTGCCCTTCCCCTAGCTTTTATTTCCCTCTGCTTTCCAGTTAGGATGCTTCATCCTTAAAGTTGCCTGGGATCTGGTTGGGATAGGGGAGGGGAAAACTGACAGCACAGCTCTTATGCTTGGTTTACACAAGCAACTCATGTCAGTATAACGGTTGCTAAGGAGTGTGGAAAATCCACAGCCCTGAGTGACAGTTACACTGACCTAATTTCCGATGTAGACAGTGCTATGTCGATGGGGGGCTTCCCCGTCGATGTAGCTACCACCTTTCGGGGAGGTGGAGTACATACGCCAATGGAAGAAGCTCTCCTGTCTGTGTCGGTAGTGTCTTCACTGAAGGGTTACTGCGGCGCAGCTGCAGCAGTATAGCTGTGTTGCTGTAGCATTTAAAGTATAGACAAGTCCTTATTTCCAATGCCAGACGCCATGGTACACTCCCTCTTCATGCCCCCACTTCCCAGATGCTTGGAGGAGCATTTGCAGCGAAAGTTGTGCTCAACCATTGCACCTCTGAAATGAAGCATGCTCAGTGTAAATAGAATCTTCAGAGACTTTAGCAGTCTATCAAGCCTCTGAGCATGTGTGAACCATTATTTTTTTTCCTCCAGAGGCTTACAACTTGAACAAATTAGGGTGAATTTTCACAGGGATGGTAAAAGACACATCTCTGACACATGGGAGATCTGGTGAATTTCAAGCCCCCCCCTTTTTTTTTAATGTGGGCAAAATGTATCTTTCCCTTTTCTCATTAACAGGAATGTCTGAACTGTTTCAGCTTAAATTTTCTTCAAACAATTCAGCCTGAGGCACATGCCAGGTATGGGAAATCTCAGCCTGAACAGTTAGCTTGGCCAAGTCTTATAAACAACTGAAAACAAGGGCTTAGAATGGGAAGTGCTAGGTGGTCTTGACATTAAGCAGAGCTACCAGGTCTGCCTATAATAACATTTTGACATATATTTGCATGGGAAACATTGAAGTTAACTTTTTTCTGGATCTGCTGGTTCTTCTTTGAGTGCTGGTCCCTATATGTGCCCACATGTGGGTACACATGCTCTTCATGCAGTTGAGACCAGAGATTTGTAGCAAGTAGTGTCAGTTGGTCTGCGTCTGCACAGTTGCTCTCCTTGTGTACTGAATCCAGGGCATAAATGATGACATAGACTGGTGCCTCTCCAGTTCCTTCTTACCTCACTGCATGGCCTGAGTCAGAATCCTCTGTGTCCAAAATGATCTTCCTCTATTTTCAGAATATGTAAATATATGTTGTAAATAGTTTTTAGTAATCTTAGCCTTAGTGTTTTAGTATTGTATAGCTAGTAAAGTTTTGTCTAGTTTTACTCATCTCACGGAGCTTCTCCCACGAAGAAGGACTATGCCTAGAATCCTGGAGTTGAAGAACCATATCTCCTGCCCCTTTTCCTTCTCTGTTAGTGACAAACATCAATACTGCTTTGTGGAGTCTCACATAGCCACCAAGTGCCGCATCTGCTGTTCCTTCCCTCCTTGAACCTGTGGGGAGTTGGAGGGGGGGTGAGAGTTCTGTCTGGAAACACCTCAGGAGAAATCCATAAGACTCCAGTCAGATCCAGTCCAGGGAGACTCCTCCTGCCCCTTACAGCAGCCTCAGACTGAGCAGTGCCCCTCTGAGCATGAGGTCTGGAGTTGAGGCCAGAACTGTTAAGCCTAAGAAACCCTCACGTAAGAGTAGGGGACATGATCCAAGAATAGGGGACCTGATCATAGGAATGAAGACAGATTCTTGTCCAGATCCACCTCTAAGAAAAGATCTTTCCTTGTCTTAGTCCCAGTCAGGTGAGTCCTTGTGTGCAGGTCCCAAGGAATTAGGTTTGCATAAGTCTTCTGTTCAAGAAGGGAAGGCATGAAGAGAAAAGAATCTGATAGTTCTGGCTCCAACTGCATCTCACAGGCCGAGAGATTGGCACCTGGTAGCTCTGACTGTGAGTTCCTTGTTGGACCCCTATTGGATGGTTCCGGCACATTCTGGGTGGCATCCTCAAGTGCCAAGTAATTGGATGCACTGGATCTGTTCGTTCTGACCTCTGGGATTCCGTGAACTTTGGGAAGAATTGAAACTTTTACCTCATCAGAGGATATTTTCACCTTACCACATCTGCAATTTCCTCTCCTTTTGGGCCTGGTCCTCCTCAGAGACATTTCAACATGAGAAGAAACTACCTTGAGGAGCAGAGGATTCTCCCCTACCATGTCCACAAGCCAGAGCATTCTTCTGCTGGTATAGCAGGAACCTGCATTCTTATTGCGCAAATCTGATGTTCTAAACAAGCCTTCCCTCCCAAGGGAGGCCAGCCTGGGCTGAACCCATATGAGGTCTTGAAGTTGCCTTCCTCTTATAATTCCCTGTTATGACTACCCGGAAAACCATTGGGACCCAATGCCATTTGAGCCACCGCAGCCAGTCAATCCTCCATAGTGGGCCTGCTGGGCTCCCTTGGGATCCATATACTAGATACCCTGGATCAGTACAAGAATTGCACTGGTCTTCTCCCAGTCCATGCCAACCAGCATGGAGTTTACAGGGGAGGAGGAGGTCAAGGTGGATCTGCTGGTTCCAACAGGTATGTTATCCTCCTCTGCTGGTGATCCAGTTGCTACTTCATTCCATTCCCCGCCTGATAACCACAGGCAGTACCAGAAGCTTCTGCAGAGGTTGGCAGCTGAGCGCCAGATCGCTCTTAAGGAGGTCCATAAGACACAATATAGTTTCTTGGATATTCTGCAACCCCTGGCCCTGGTAGGGTGGTTCTCCCAGTTAATGAGGCCTTTTTGGAATCTACCATGACTGTGTGGCATACTCCTGCCTTCCGTTTCCTACCCTGAAAAGGGCTGAAAAATGCTATTTCGAGCCAGCTAAAGTGGCAGAGTTCCTGTTTACTCAGCCAGTGCCGAACTCCTTAGTGAGAGGTCCAGGATACAGTACTTTAAGACTACTCTAACTGACCAGGGCTCTAAACACCTTGACTTTCTGGAGAGGAAAGTATTTTCATCAACCAGCCTCCAATTCAGAATTACTAACTACCAGACACTATTAGTTGTAGCCGTGTTGGTCCCAGGATATTAGAGAGACAAGGTGGGTGAGGTAATATCTTTATTGGATTGACTTCTGTTATCTCTGTTACCAACAGAAGTTGGTCCAATAAAAGATGTTACCTCACCCACCTTGGCACCACAGTCAATGTCTGTCTTTCCTTACTAGGCGGCATGGTCGTGTATACATATATAAAGCTGTTCGCCACGCTGCATCTGTGTTGCCTGCAAGCCTGGTTCCAGTCTGTTTACTTATCAGATAGGGACAACTTGAATACCAAGATAATAGTCCTTCAGAAGGTCAGAGCTTCTCGTGTATGGTGGACAAAACTGGAAAAAGTGTGAATGGGAGTTCCTTTCTTTCACCCACACCAAGCATGACCATAATTATGGATGCATCCCTCATTGGATGGAGAGCCCACATGGACAATCAAACTGTGCAAAGCATATGGTTCCCTTGGGAGGCCAGAATGCATATCAGTCTCCTGGAGCTGAAGTCAGTTCACTTAGCTTGCAACTAGCTAGTGGAGCTAGCAAACAGGAGCAGCTAACTGGAGTTTTTCAAGGGAGTTCTCCAGATAAAGCGGGAGGGACTACGTGGCACAGTTTGTTGTCCTTAGTGTGTGTGTGTTTTGTGGTGTGCTTACTGCCTGAGTGAAATATATAGTGTGGTCTGTTTTGGGGGGCTGTATGCTGAGCCTAGCAGCCTGCTAGGCAAGGCTGAGAGCTTCTTAAAAAGGTTTTGATCCCTAAGTCCTTTAGCACCCCTTAACCAAGGGGTGGGACTACTCGGAGAGAACAGGGATTTAAAAAGCCAGTTCTTAATCAACCAGAGGCGCTAGGGAGCAGGTAATGGGAGCTTTGTGAGGGAGTTTTTTAGTGTGTGTGTGGAAAAGCTAGATGCACCTGATTAACATTCTCTAAACTCAAGGCAATATCCACCCAGCATGATTAAAAACAAAACCGAACAAAGAAAGTTGCAAGAGTAAAGAGAATTCAACAGCAATCCAGCAGTAGAGTGGGGGCTATCCAGTTTGATATTGAGAGCAGCACCTGCCTTATGGGTGGGTGGCATATGTGTGCATTTGGTGCAAGGAGCTCATGGCCCTCAAAGACCAAGAACGGGCTCATAGAGACTATATTGGCTGAACTGGAAGAGCTAAGGGGGAGACTTTCCAGGACACCATAGGGTGGTCCCACCCCCATTGGGAGTCTGACAGCCTCTATACTGTTGAGGAGGATGAAAGTCTCAGGGAAGAACAACATCAAAGTGGAGCAGAGGGCAACAATCCCATAGTTGGGACCCTCCCTCCAGATGATGTCATGGTATCCTCTCACACTGAGGATACCTCTTTGGGGGAGGGAATCCCACTTATTAGAAAAAGACAGGTAATATGGGGAATTTGATCATTAGAAACATAGCAGGGTTTGTGATGACAGGAGAATCACATGATGAATTGCCTGCTGGGTGCAAAGTTTGCAAATCTCTCGAGGCATCTAAACAAGCTTGTGTGTAGTGCTGGGAAGGAGCTGGTGGTTGTGGTACATGTAGGCACCAGTGACATAGGGAATGGTAGGAGAGAAGTCCTGGATGCCATATTTATGCTGCTAGGTAAGAGATTGAAGTCCAGGACCTCCATGCTGGCATTCTCTGAAATGTTTCTAGTTTCATGCACAGGGCCGGTTAGGCAGAACTGCAGCATCTCAATGCATGGATGAGATGATGGTGTAGGGGAGGAGGGGTTTAGATTTATTAGAAGTGCGGAATCTTTTGGGAAAGGAGGAGTCTGTACAGAAAGGATGGGCTCCACCTAAACCAAAATGGAACAAGAGTGCTGGCGTGTAAAATTAAAAAGGTCGTAGAGGAGTTTTTAAACTAAAGACTCAGGGAAAGCTGACAGATGTGGAGGAGCGCACAGTTGGGACAGAGACATCACTTAGCTTTATGTCCCAGTAAGGAGGAGAGGATGGAAGATGATAAAGTACAGGTAGGCAGTGGCCGATTAGCCACTGGGGTGGGGGGGAATCTGCTGCCATTGACAGAAGCCCAGAGCCCCGGCCCCCGGCAGGGAGTGGGGGAGAGACGGGGAAACCCCCACACCCTGACCGCGCTCCATGGCAGCAGCACTGGCCGGGGGCCTCCAATCCCGTCCCCAGCTGCGGGAAGTGGGAAGACACCCTCCTGCGTGCCCTGGCCCTAGCAGTAGCTGTGGGATGGGGGAACCACTCCCAGCGGACCCCATCCATGGCAGCAGATGTGGGATGGGGGAAGCCCCCCCCCCCCCCCCGCAGAGGTCCCCATCCCCAACAGAAATTGCAGAGCAAGTCCCTGCACCCAACCCACTCTGTCAGAAGCGTGGGTGGTTGAGGTGGGAGAAGCCCCAGTGCCTCGACCCTGGTCCTCCACAAAAGCATGGCGGTAGTGGGGGAAGCCCCAGCACCTGGATCCCTGCTGTGGCCCTGGGACTGGAGGAGCTCTCACTCCCTGCTGCACCCTGGGGTCACAGCACGGGGACAGAGCTTCTCTGGTCTTGGGGCCGTAGTGTGTGGGGAGCAGAAAGGAGCAAAAGGGGGCGTTGGGCTGCAGTGGCGGGGTGTGTGTGAAATGGGGGCACCCTGGGTGGAACAGGGGTCAGCCGAAGGGGAGGGGCAGAAAGGGATGGGGCTGTGGTTGGGGCCGCAGGCAGAAGGGGCGGAATGGGGGCGGGGCTGCAGGCGGAAGGAGTGGGGAGGTGCCCCCCACTTGCTCTGGCCCAGTGCCCCAGGAAACCTTAATCTGCCTCTGCAGGTAGGATCTGATGAGAAACAGTCCAATGAAAGAGTCCCATTCAATTCCATGAGAATAATGACAGACAGCTAAAAAGTGACAGATTTTATAAGTGGTTATATAAAGATTCAAGAAGTCTAAATACTAAGATGGGTGAACTTAACTGCCTGGTATTAAATGAGGATATTGATAAAATAGGCATCACAGAAACTTGGTGGAATGATGATAATCAATAGGGCTCTGTAATACCAGGGTACAAAATATATAGGAATGACAGAAGTCATGCTGATGGGGGAATGGCACTATATGTGAAAGAAAGCATAGAGTCAAATATAGTATAGTACACCCTGACTCTAACGAACCACTGGGTTATTCAAGCCATTTGTTCAGGTAGTAGAGAGCTTCTCTATCCCACTGGGCTGCAGCAGGGAGCAGGCCACATTGGCCACATATTCTTTCCATGAAGATTGCCGTCTTTGTTGTCATCACATCAGCCAGACGTGTGAGTGAACTGGGAACACTCCTGGCTGACCCGCCATATTTCATAGAGAAAGTCTCTCCCTTTGCCTCCACCCAAAATTAATTCCCAAGGTAATTTGAGTTTCACATGAACCAACCTTTTCACTTACCAGTATGCTTTCCAAAAGCTTATGCTTCCAATGAAGAAAAAATATTGCACTCCCTCATGGTCAGATGGGCGTTGGCCTTTTTTTCTGCAGATATACTGTATGTTTTGTAAGGCAGCTACGTGAAGCGCCATCCACACTTTTACAAAACCTAGTCCAGGCTTCTGCAGATCCAGCTGTATTAAACATGTATTAAACTGGGGACAGCAGTATTAAACATCCATACTAACTGCATCCTTGCATCCCTCTTGTGTTTGAATATTGCTTACCAATCATCCACATGTGGAATATGCAAAGGGACCACCATTTGAAGATGAAATGGAGGCTAATTACCTGTAATTGGAGGTTCTTCGAGATGCGTGGTCCCTATCTGTGTTCTGTTACTTGCCTTCCTCACCCTCTGCTTCAAAGCTTATCTGATTCACAGTAAGAGAAGGATCTGGAGAGGCATTGGTCCGTGCTGCCCTTTGTGCCTTCAGTTCAGGGCACAAGGAGAGCAACTGCACAGGCACAGACCAATGGACACTATTCGTTACAAATCTCTGGTCTCACGTGCATGGAGCATTTGCATACCTATGTGCGGAATACAGGTTAGGGACCACACACCTTGAAGAAGTTTGTACGAATCAAGTAAACACACAAGTATCAAACTGTTATGGAAATGACCAGTGCAGTAAATCAATCTAGCTTAATATTGGTGCATTATCTATCCTAGTCTTTTTAGTGAAAAAAGTCCTTTATCTTGAAAGTTTCTGCATATCTATGATGAGGTTGTGTACTACACAGTTTGTAGAAAGAGCAGCTCTGAATGCATTGCTACATAGCATCCCCTATTGGCTAACCTGAAAATGACTTTGACTTTGCAGTGATGGATACAGGCTAACAGCGTTTCCTTGAAACCACTGATCTCTGCAATCATAAGTATTTTGTCAGTTGAGCACAATAATTAAGGTGATAGCTGCATGGCTTTTTGGATAATGTACATGGTAAAATTTAAACTATATAATATGTAAGGAATGACTAATTCGCAAAATGCATTTAAACACTTTTACATGTTACATCTTGATTGATATGCACAAAATGTACTGATGAAACTAGATATGTTTCTTACCTCAAATTTTCTCCTCCTTATTGTAACTGTTTTCTCTCATTGTTACCTTGCATGTGATGGCAGGGGTGCAGTACTGTTGTGTGAAAGAAGGGGAAATTTCGTGTGTCTGACCCTGTCCTGTAGGGATTCTCTCTTGCACACTTCCAAGTGCAATGTTGTTTTGAGAAATCTTAACCCTTATCACCAAAGGGTTAACCTTCTTTCATCTCAACTTCCTCAGTGACAGAACTGCCCTGTGCAAAGCCCCCTCGTGCACAGACACAAACATATCAGTGCTTCCATGTGGAAAAACCGTCAGAGAAATGCTCTCTCTGCAGTGAGCCCTGTTCTCTGCCCTGGTCTCCTCTACATATTAGGTAATAGGTGACATAACATGTCCCCCCTTTTTTTTTTTTTTTTTTTTTTGTTCTTTATATTATCATGTTCTTCATGTTATGAAACACTTGCATCAGGCAATCTGGAGAGGTTCACACATGCTAAATGGAAACATTACTTTGTCCCCTTTGCGTTTGATGAGTTTGACTGGGGGTTTCCCTCTCATTAACTCAGGTTTTAGTTGTTATTATTCAAGATGCCTTTATTTAAAAAAAAAAAAAAAAAAAAAAAAAACTTTAAAACTTGCTGTAGGTTTCCTTGTGTATGATCAAAAGTAAGAATTTTCCTTTCTTTGCTTCAACATATTAGTGAAACTAAAGGTACTTTGTGAATTGATCATTGCCACTTTTATGAATCAAGCAGGGCACCATTCATGTGCTAGGGCTACTGGCATGAATGTGGTAGTTTCTGTGTGAGCAGTGGGCTCATCTGTATGAATGGTGACTGGATGTGACTGAGCCCTAGAGGACCGAGCTGTGTCATGTGACAAGAACATTGGCTAGTCCACGTGCTGCTGACAGAGGGGAGGGGATAGAGGGGGGCTGAGGGTTGCTGAACACAGCATGCTGATGCCCGTGCAATGCCCACAGGCACTTCCTCTGTCTCTGTGCTCTTCCAGGGTGAATAAAGTGCATCAAATCAATCGTAGCTGAAAGATTTAAGGAGGCTTTATGGTAGTTTCTTTCGTGTAGAAAAATTTGAGAAGTTTTCCATCAAGAAAGAGCTTTGCAAGTTATTAATTGCTAAGAATGAAATAATTGCAGGGTGCCCTTGCTGTTACATTTAATAATGGTAAGAAATATACTCTATATCAGGGGTGGCCAAGCTTATTGACCCTCTGAGCGGCATATGATAGTCTTCAGAAATTTGAGAGCCAGGCATGCTTGTCGGGGCTCGGGGCTTCAGTCCCGGGAGTTGTGCCTGCTGGGGCTCAGGGCATCAACCCCACGGTGGGGTGGTGGGACTAGGGGCTTGGGGCTTCTGTCCTGCAAAGAGAGGGGCATAAGAGCCCTCTACCCCAACATTCCACACAAAGATGGACTACAAGCCGTCAGGAACAGTATCCCCGATAATGTCACAGCAAACCTGATGGCTGAACTTTGTGACTTAGTCCTCACCCACAACTATTTCACATTTGGGATCAATGTTGACCTTCAAGTCAGCGGCACTGCTATGGGTACCCACAGTATGCCAACTTTTTTATGGCTGATTTAGAACAATGCTTCCAAAGCTCTCGTCCCTTAACGCCCCTACTCTACTTGCGCTACATTGATAACATCATCATCTGGACACATAGAAAAGAAGCCCTTGAGGAATTCCACCATGATTTCAACAATTTCCATCCCACCATCAACCTCAGCCTGGACCAGTCCAAACAAGAGATTCACTTCCTGGACACTACAGTGCAAATAAGTGATGGTCACATAACCACCACCCTATACCGGAAACCTACTGACCGCTATACTTATCTACGTGCCTCCAGCTTTCATTCAGATCACATCACACGATCCATTGTCTACAGCCAAGCTCTAAGATACAACCGCATTTGCTCCAATCTCTCGGACAGAGACAAACACCTACAGGATCTCTGTCAAGCGTCCTTAAAACTACAATACCCACATGATGAAGTGAAGAAACAGATTGAGAGAGCCAGAAGAGTACCCAGAAGTCACCTACTACAGGACAGGCCCAACAAAGAAAGTAACAGAATGCCACTAGCCATAACCTTCAGCCCCCAACTAAAACCTCTCCAGCGCATCATCAAAAATCTGCAACCTATCCTGAAGGATGATTCCTCACTCTCTCAGATCTTGGCAGACAGGCCAGTCCTCGCTTACAGACAGCCCCCCAACCTGAAGCAAATACTCACCAGCAGCCACACAACAAAAACACTAACCCAGGAACTTATCCTTGCAACGAAGCGCCGTTGCCAACTCTGTCGACATATCTATTCATGGGACACTATCATAGGACCTAATCACATCAGCCACACCATCAGGGGCTCATTCACCTGCACATCTATGTGATATATGCCATCCGGTGCCAGGAGTGCCCCTCTGCCATGTACATTGGCCAAACCTGACCATCTCTGCGCAAAAGAATAAATGGACACAAATCAGATCAAGAATTATAACGTTCAAAAACCAGTTGGAGAACACTTCAACCTTCCTGGACACTCAATTACGGACCTAAAAGTTGCAATTCTTCAGCAAAAAAACCCGTCAAAAACAGACTCCAAAGAGAAACTGCAGAACTGGAAATAATTTGCAAACTGGACACCATTAAATTAGGCTTCCCCATGCTAATTTTTCCCTACTGTTACTCACACCTTCCTATCCTATCTCCTAGAACTGGAAGGGACCTTGAAAGGTCATTGAGTCCAGCCCCCTGCCTTCACTAGCAGGACCAAGTATTGATTTTGGTCCAGATCCCTAAGTGGCCCCCTCAAGGATTGAACTCACAACCCTGGGTTTAGCAGGCCAATGCTCAAACCACTGAGCTATCCCTTCCCCCTTTCAACTGTTTGAAATGGGCCATCCTGATTATTGCTGCAAAAGTTTTTTTTTCTCCTGCTGATAACCCACCTTAATTAATTAGTTTTTTCATGTTCTCTCTCTCTCTCTCTCTCTCTCTCTCTGTGTGTGTGTGTCTATATCTCTCTTCCTACTGTATTTTCCACTGCATGCATCTGATGAAGTGGGTTTTAGCCCACGAAAGCTTATGCCCAAATAAATTTGTTAGTCTCTAAGGTGCCACAAATACTCCTCGTTCTTTTTTCTAAAGTAGCCGTTCCCTAAATCTCTGAATTCTGGGGATGGTCTACTTAATGACTCTGAAGAACAATTTCTTTGTAACCATTTTCTTATGAATGGCAACTTTTGCTCAATTCAAGCAATTAGGTGTTCTGTGTTCCTTCTTAAAAGAAAATATCTGGCTAGAGGGTGCTGTTGAGCACTTCAGAAATCTTTCTGACAATGGAAATTATTTTCCTGAAGGTGTGGTTTGAGTTTAAGCTTCTGTTTAAAAACTGCAAGGCACAAAAGCAAGGCAGTTGGGAGAGATTTCCTAAATGGTACAAATTACAAATGTGTTTTATCCTTTGTGCAGTGTTAGGGGAAAAATACCTTGAATGTAAAACATGGCTCATACAAGAATGTACAGATTGCCCCTCCTTTATTTTGATTGCACCTGGGATACTCTGAGGAAGATGGGTTTAGTGCTTTATTTTAACACCACTTTAAGCTTTTATTCACTTCATATGGACATAAACATTTTAATAAAAAGTAAAAGGAGAAAATGCTGATTACATTGTCTTTGATTCAGAGACATTTTAGAGCACTTATTAATGTCGGAAGTCTAATTTTAAATGACAAAGTATTCTTAAAATGTAGGCATCTTAGCAACTAGAGAAAGATATGTTGGGAGCATCAACTTTTGCCAGCAGTTGTCATTGCATTTCTTTATTAGCAAATTACATAAAGATAGTATTTGAGGGCAGTCCTCTTCTGTGATACTCTGACATCACAGGGGAAGCTAAGGCCAAGTCTACGCTCAAAAGTTAAGTTGACAAACTACGTTGCTCAGGGATGTGAAAAATCCACACCCCTAAGTGACATAGTTAAGCCAATTTAACCCCCAGTGTTGAGAGCAATGGGTGGATGGAGGAATTCTTCTGTCAACCTAGCTACCACCTCTCGGGGAGGTACATTAACTATGCTGACAGAGAACCTCTCCTGTGGCTGTAGTGACTGTCTACATTGAAGTTCTACTGCTGCAGCTATGACGCTGTAGCATTTCAAGTGTAGACATATCCTAAGGGCACTTAACCTCTAACTTTGCATGTCTTTGGCTGTGGTTTTAACAGAACTATAGCAAAATTTTATATTTAATTTCTAGGTGTGTTTAACACTAAGGCTTGGTCTACACTACCCCCCCCAATTCGAACTAAGGTACGCAACTTCAGCTACGTGAATAACGTAGCTGAAGTCGAAGTACCTTAGTTCGAACTTACCTTGGTCCACACGCGGCAGGCAGGCTCCCCCGTCGACTCCGCGGTACTCCTCTCGCCGAGCTGGAGTACCGCAGTCGACGGCAAGCACTTCCGGGTTCGACTTATCGCGTCCAGACTAGACGCGATAAGTCGAACCCAGAACTTCGATTTCCAGCCGTCGAACTAGCTGGTAAGTGTAGCCAAGGCCTGAGTGAGTAACTCATGGCTTGAAAACAAATTGTAGCTAAGTGTAAATGGGCCAGTCACCTTCCTTGGGACTGGGAATATTATGTAGACAACATTTTTGTACCTGTCGGAGGAAGTTCTTAGTTTTTATCCCAAGCTAGTGCTGTTTTAGCTGTTGCTTGGGGTAGGTTTGGCGAGGCTGCATCTATGTCCTCTACATTTTAAGCCACAAGTTTTTCTGGGGAAAGTCTCTCAAACTTTGTCTTGAGCAACAGATAAACACAGACAACTTTACTGTCTCTGTTCTGATGGGTTCAAAATACTCATTACCCCAGATGCTTCACCTTTTTAATGTAAGTGTATTAGCTTTAGCAAGGATACTGCTCTTTTGTATATTCTTATTCTGTTTAGGGGATCCAAGATTTAGAAAGCTTTGTCCTGTATAACAAGTATGAGAAAGGAGACAAAGGGGGTGCATAACCTTTCACCTGTAGGTACCAGCCCAAACCAACACAAATTGTTACTGTCTGACTTCCATTTGAAACCCTTTATTTCATATAGGGCAGACATGTTTCAAGTCTAGAAGAGTATATGTGTCTTACAAATGGCTACCAGTTGGCACCTGTAGTAGTTCCGGGGTGGGGCTCGTCCCTTCCTGGGGCGTCTGAAAGCCAGGCCGCCCCGCTACAAAGCGAATAACAGTTAGGGCCCCGACCTTTGGGTAGGGGCTAAGCACGCAATTGATAGTCCAGAGCTCAACCTTTGTGCAGGGACTGAGCACACAATTAACAGTTCAGGACTCAGGCCCTTGTGCAGGGACTGAGCACACAATTAACAGTTCAGGACTCAGGCCCTTGTGCAGGGACTGAGCACACAATTAACAGCTCCAGCCCTGGGTCAGGGCGGGGCAGCCAACAGATAATCTGTCAGGGGCCCAGGCCCCCTGGACAAGGAGGAGGAGAGACTGCCACCCGGCGCGGGGTGGCAGGGGGGAACACAGGCCCACCCACTCCACTGTGTTCCAGCCCGGGACCCTATCCGCAGCAGTCCGTCTGCCGCGCAGTCAGTGGGGATCCTGACCGCAACACACTGACATGGGTTCGGGGTCTGCTATCCCCGGACCACTTCCCATCTCCTCCTCCATGGGTACCTGCTCCTCCTGAGTTCCGTCTGCTGGGTCGCAGATCATGGGCTCCTCCGGGCCCCGAGCACCAGGTAGGTCTGTTGCTCCCTCTGGGCCCTCGGCGGGGGGAAGCTCAGGCCTCTCCTCAGGGTACCGGGCTCTCGGCAGGCTCGGCCAGTCCTCCTCGGGGTACCGGGCTCTCGGCAGGCTCAGGTCTGCGGGAGCTCGGGCACCAGCGTCTGTCCTCTCCCGCTGCCGGCCAGCTACTGAGTGCTGTGGCCTGGCCTTTATACTTCCTGTCCCGCCCCTTGACTTCCAAGGGGCGGGGACAGGCCGCGGTGGCTCCGCCCACTCTGGCGGCTGTTCTGGCTCATCGCTTCCTGGGGCGCCTGGAAGCCAGGCCGCCCCGCTACACGACCCCTTGGCTATCTCAGCAGTTCTATCAAGGATTGACCACGGGGACTAAACTCCTCTCTCACAGCTAGTGATAGTTCCTCCAGGGCAATGTGAAACCCATAGACAAGAAAGTGTGGTGGAAGTCTTCACTGTTGCTGCTCATTGTGCATATGTTCTGAGGATAAAGGACCTCAGTTCCCAGAATTGGCATCCCAACATCTTTTGCCAGTGTGAGATTCCTATATGAAAGGCCCTACCAAATTCACGGTCATGAAAAATGCCTCACAGACTGTGAAATCTGGTTTTCCCCCATGAAATCTGGTCCTTTGTGTGCTTTTACCCTATACTGTACAGATTTCACAGGGTAGACCAGCATTTCTCAAACTGGGGGTCCTGACCCAAAAGAGAGTTGCAGGGGGGTCACTATATTGCCACCCTTACTTCTGCACTGCCTTCAGAGCTGGGTGGTCGGAGAGTGGTGGCTATTGGCTGGGCGGCCAGCTCTGAAGGCGACATCCCACCAACAGCAGCGCAGAAGTAAGGCCAGTGAGTGGTGGCTGCTGATTGAGGGCCCAGCTCTGCAGGCAGCAGCGCAGAAGTGAGGGTGGAAATATCATACCATGCCATCCTTACTTCTGTGCTGCTGCTGGCGGTGGCTCTGCCTTCAGACCTGGGATCCCGGCCAGCAGCCGCTGCTCTCCAGCTGCCCACCTCTGAAGGCAGCACTGCCGTCAGCAGCAGAGCAGAAGTAAGGGTAGCAGTAATGCAACCCTCTCTCCCCCTACAATAACCTTGTGACGCCCCCTCCCCCAACTCCTTTTTGGGTCAGGACCCCTACAATTACAACACCCAAAAATTTCAGATTTAAATAGCTGAAATCATGACATTTACGATAGTTAAAATCCTATGTCTGTGAATTTGACCAAAATTGACCATGAATTTGGTAGGGCCCTATATATAGGAAAACAAGGGAGTCATCACAGAAAAACTGAGGAACTTAGCTGCTCAAAATAATCAAGGGAGAAGTCAAAAAACTCAGCTGCTCCTTCTTACTAAATCTTCCTTCTCACCCACAGCACAAGAGAATCTCCAGGGGTGGGGGAAGTTTGGGAAATATATTTTAAAACAGGACAGCTGAGAGCACCCACAAGTATACTCCCATTACTCTCAAGCACATTCTTACATCTGCAGTTTTTGAAAGCTTGTTACTTTGTGGTGACTGAAATGTAATAGACTTAAAACAAATGCTTTGTTTTGGATAGTCAGCATGTGGAATTCACTGCTGCTTGAGGTTAAGATGCAAATATAATTAGAATTTTTAAATATTGTTTTATGGCTATTAATAACTTGTAGTTATGCATATACTGACAGTGGTAAAGGTAATCACTTTCTCATTTCAGAGCATAAACTGACTGTGCAAGAATTGGAAACACCCTGTCCCTGTATTGTACATATTAATAGCATTGCACTAATTGGCCAGGTATAATGTGTGGGGTTTTTTTAAAAGTACTCTCCTTAGGGCAGTGGTCCCCAAACTGTGGGGCGGGGGTGCAGCAGAGCCCAGGCCAGCCTCCATGGGGGGCAGGGAGGGTGCACTGCCCAGCCCGGCTTTGCTTCGGTTCTGCTCCTGGCCCCAGCACCGGCCCCCAGCCTCAACCCCTGGCTGCGGCCCTGCTCCTGGCCCCAACCCACCCCCAGCTGTGGCCCCGGCTTTGGCCACTGGCTCCAGGCCCCGCCATGGTTCCCAACTATGGCGGGGGGTGGGAGGGGAGGGCAGACAGTGGTAAGAGGGGGTGCCAGGTAAATAATTTGGGGACTACTGCCTTAGGGCATCAGGTGATGCAGGCAGGATATGGGGCTAGATATACCAAAGGTCTGATTTGCTTAGAAGCTGCCTTTATGCTCCCATTGACAAAATACTCAAATTCTGCAGAGTATCGTATTACTAGCAACTGGCATCCTGCATTTCTTCATGTGTATGTCACGATGTTCCTCCACTCTTTCAGCCTGCTTAAAACAGGAAGCAGGAATTTTTAAAAAATTTATAGGAGCCATGCTTTCCAGTACCAGATCAGATGTCAAAGGGCAATGTAATGTACTGCAAACAGTTTGTGGATCTAGCTTTAGACTTAACAGTATTGCGTTTTTGAAATGTACACTGGCATAGACAACTCTTCTTCCATTTTAGAGTTTTTAAAACTTTTTTCGTCTTGAAATGGTTTAGCTGTTAAAATATATGCAGTCACGTAGGGAAAGTGCATCTTAGTTATAAATAATTTTTGAAGAGATCTCTAAGAATAGAATTAGCTTTTGAAAGTATTAGACCTTGTATTAGCTCTGGGTGGTTTTTGGATGTTTTCACAGAAATTTAGAAAAGGAACCAAGCTGTTTCATATTCTAACAAAGTTAGAGGTCAGAAAATCCCCATATAGTGATATGCAACTTTCTCCGGTGATGTGCAGTAAAGTGATATTCTCTAATGAATATATATACTTACACTTTGTGTGAAATTCAAATTTTCACTGCATGATTCTACTTTTGAAAACAGGTTTTTTCTGTGTGGATGTAGGGCAGGGGAAGGTGACATAATGCAGGTTTATTAGGCATCTTATAACATTATTTCATAGTTTGATTTTGTTAAATGAAGGGTTCTGGGAGAGCCCTTACAGCTATTGCATCACTTACCAAGAATAGAAACTTTACTGCATAAGACAGCTTGTCTGCAGTGTGGAGAGACTTGATAAATTAGTGTTTCTAGAGCAAGATGTTCACTCACAGATTTTAGCTAATAGCTTTTTATTCTAAGTTCTGGTGCAAAATGAAATAGTAGGTTTTTCCTTCCATCTCAAAGGATGTTTGGTGATTTTAGTATAGACATTAAGACAGTGTAGTTTTGTGTGTGTAAAAAAAGAAAAAAAATCATAACTAATTGGTATTATAAATTAATGCACAAGATACTGATAAATATACTCTTGTTGTATTTGGGGAGGCTGTGGAGGAATTTTCTTTTCCACAGTCTGAGGTAATCTGACTGTAACTCATATCAATCAGTTTTTTAAAAAATTCCATTATAAAACTAAATTGTAATTGTACAATGCAAGCAAAATATCATGCTAATCTAAATCCATGTAAAAATTTCTACTCCTGTAAATAAAAGGTTTGTTCTACATTTTTTTCCCCCTTCTTCATCATTGTGAAATCTTAGTCAAGATACCAGCAAGGGAGTGTGTTTGTATTCCAGTGGTGTAGCTGAACCAGACAGGTCTGCAGCACAGCGTTTTATTTTTAGACTCTCGGTTGCCATTTTTATCCTGTAAAAATATTCATCAGCGTCTGGGTGACAGGCCATCACTTTTTATAAAGGTGTCAGAGAGACCAGATTTTTTTCACCTCTGTCCTCTCGTTTTAGGTCGTGCTGTATACAAGTCTTGTGGGGGATGGGGAGCTTGATTTCAATTCATGCATTAGATTCTTAAATTCACAGATCTTTAGCGTCACACAGTTCATTCATCTTCTTCTGTACGCAGCTGCTTACGCAGCTCCACTTATTGTGTATTATGGGTGAACTGTTCTTGTGCCTAGAGCTGAAGGCACGTGAGGGAAAAATAGATTGTGATGCTTAGTTATGTCTCCCCAGTCTGACCTCCATCTTTGTTCCCCAAAAAGCACATTGATCTTAAAGTGGCATTTCTTTTGAGAGAGAGAAGTGTTTTTTTTATCCTTTGTGAAAAACACAAACTTGGGATGTATAAGGGATATATATCTATATGGTTTAAGAAGCTATTCTAGATATTTTGGAACGGTATTCTGTCGTGATAGACAAACTGTGGTGAGGTGATGTGCCATTTCATATTTTGGGATATTGCGAAGTGGCTTGTATACTCTGGTAAAAGAGTATTTAATACCACCCCATTATTCCTTGTTTCAAGGGACATTTTAGGCTGATGGTGAGATCTTAAACTGTGGGATAACCTTCTAAGGGAAATAGTGTAAGTCTTATTGCTTGAAACACTAAAATTGTATTGGGCTAAGCACTAGGAACTACACTGCAAGGACAAGTCCTTAACTAGATGACCTAATAAGTCTCCTCCCTATCATTTTATAATTCATGTTATTGAAAACAGTGTGCTTGACATGGTACTAACAAATGTGTTCCTCCCCTCAAGGAACTTCACAGTGTAGTTTATACAGGCTGTACAGTTCAGGCACACAAAGTACACTAGGTGATGGTACATAGTCACCTTTTTGTAGTGTTTATACAAGCACAGAGGGGTCCTACTCAATGAGAGGTGTTCCTAGGCACTACCACAATGTAAATAAAACACACCTGGAGTGATTTAAAGTGATGATTTCCATGAAGGAGTACATAAGAAAATTAATGGCATTTGGAAGTGGATAGGTAGAAGCATTCCGAAAAGTGCAAAAGCAGTTTGAGAGAGTATACTTTGCTGTGAGTGGCATTTCTGTTACATAAGGCAAGAAATCACCTCTTCAGGGGCTGAAAGTTGCATGATTTTTGTATGCAGGTGATATTTATATTTTCTGCTTCAATAAAACTATATCTGAACCGTTGCCTTTTTGGACTTTTTTCCACTGATGTCATGGAATCATAGAAATGTAAAGTTGGAAGAGAGATTCCTGGGGGAATTCTGTGCCACTGCACAATGCAGAATTTTGCAGATATTAACATTGTGCATGCAGAATTTCCTTTCCACCACAGAAATGGGCTATAGTGCTGCTAGCTGACACTAGGGGCCACTGGACCTGGCTTCTGAAGGGGAGAGGGTGTGGGTATCTGGGTAAGGAGGGGCCCCGCAGCTGGGCTCAAGGGGTGTGTGTGTCAGTATCTGGCCCTGTGTGTGTGTGTGCGTGTGTGTGCGCGCGCCTGGGCTGAGCTCTCTGGAAAGGAGGTTTGGGTGTATTGGCTGGGGCGGGGGGGGCGGCTCCTGTGGCTGGGCCATGGGCTGGGAGGGGTTGTGGATTTCTGGCCTCCTGGTTGGGCTCTGGGCGGGGAGGGTAAAGAGGGCAGAGAAACAGGAACTGGGTTGTCAAAGCTGATTCCAGTACTTAACTACCCTTATAGTTGGAAAGATTTTCTTAATATCTAAACTAAATTTCCATTGCTGCAGATTATGCCCATTATTTCTTGTTCTCCCTTCAGCAGACAGGAAGAACAATTGATCACCATCCTGTTTCCAATAGCCCTTAACATGTTTGAAGATTGTGATCAGATACCCCCTCAATTTTCTTTTTCAAGATTAAACATGCCCAATTTTTAAAAACTTTCCTCATCAGTCAGGTTTTCTCAACTTTTTTGTTTTTGTTGCTCTTCTCTGGACTCTTTCCGGTTTGTCCACATCTTTCCTAAAGTGTGGCTCCCAGAATCGGACCCAGCACTCCAACTGAGGCCTCGCTGGTACCAAGTAAAGTGGGACAATTACATCCCCTGTCTTATATATGACACTCCTGTTAATTCAGCCCAGAATATTATTCTTTTTCACAGCTGCATCACATTGCTGACTCATTCAATTTGTGATCCATTATAACCCCCACATCATTTTTAGCAGTACTTAGCTGGGTATTCCCAATTTTGTAGTTGTACATTTGATTTTCCCTTCCTAACTGAAGTACTTTGCACTTGTCTTTTGAATTTCATCTTGTTGATTTCAGACAATTCTCCCATTGTCAAGAGCATTTTGAATTCTAATCCTGGCCTCCAAAGTGCTTGCAACCCCTCCCAGCTTAGTGTCCTCTGCAAATTTTATAAGCATATGCTCTACTCCATTGTCCAAGTCATTAATGAAAATATTGAATAGCACTGGACCTAGGACTGACCCCTGTGGACACCCATCAGATATGCCTTCCCAATTTCTCGTCAAACCTTTGATAACTGCTTTTTGACTATGATCTTTCAACCAGTTGTACACCCACCTTATAGTAACTCCATATTTCCCTAGTTTGCTTATGAGAATGTCATGTGGCACTGTGACAAAAGCCTTACTGTAACCAAGATATATCACATCTACTGCTTCCCAGCATCCAGTAGGCTAGTAACCTTGTCAAAGAAGGAAATTAGGTTGGTTTGGCATGAATTGTCCTTGACAAATCTGTGATATTTACAGATATTGAAGTTAAGTTGCCTGATCTATAATACCTGGGGCCCTCTTTGTTCCCCTTTTTAAAGTTAGATGCTAAGTGTGCCCTTGTCCAGTGCTTTGGGACCTCACCCGTCCTCCCTGAGTTCTTGAAGATAATCACCAGCAGTTCCAAGATTGCTTCAGCTAGTTCCTTAAGTACCATGGGATGAATTTCATCAGGCCCTGCCAATTTGAATATATCTAATTACCGAACTATTTTTTAAACTTTTTCTTTCCCTATTTTGGCTTGTTTGTGAGGTATTTGGTCATCATTAATCTTTTTAGTGAAGAGTGAAGCAAAATAGACGTTAATTACATCTGCCTTCTTGATGTCATCAGTTATTAGCTCTTCCCTGCCAAGAAGAGGACCTATGCTTTTTTTCTTCCTCTTTTTCTTGCTTCTAATATGTATTTAAAGAACCTCTTCTGATTGTCTTTTATATCCCTGCCTAGGTGTAACTTATTTTGTGCTATAGCCTTTCTGATATTGTTCCTACATGCCAGTGCTATTCTTTTGTACTCCTTTTTAGCAATTCATCCGTTTCCACTTTTTGTAAGATTCCTTTTTGATTTTCAAGTTATTAAAGAACTCTTGATTGAGCTATATTGGCCTCCTGCTATTCTTCCCATCTTTCCTCCACTTTGGAATAGTTTGCAGTTGTGCCTTTAATATTTCCTCCTTGAGAAACTAACAGTTCTCCTGAACTCCTTTATCCCTTTGTCACTCTGGAGTTGTGCCCTAGGTGGGCTCAAAGTAACTTATTCTTTGATCTGTTGAAATGGAGACATGTTTGAATGGCTTGAATAAAAATGTTGAGGTGAGAATAGAGCTTGACTTTTCATGCACCAGTAATTGCCTAAAATCCTCGTGTTATGTAACGTGCTGTATGTTAACTGCTCAGAGTATTTTAATTCATGGTGTTTTTCAGTTGTGGAGGAGACAACTGAAAATCTGAGTCTGGTTCTAGAGGAGGGCGGTAGGAAGTATATATTAAAAAAAAAAAAATACAAGATCTTTCATCTTGCTTCCTCTCTAGCTACTTCCTATCTCCTTTCATCTTTAAACTCCTCAAATGTGCTCCCTTCGTTTGTTGCCTCAAGTTTCCATCCTGCATACCCTGCAATCTGAATGCTACCTTCTGTGTTCCACTGAAATTGCTCTTACCTAGGTTTCTTTCCTATCATGGCCAAATCTCAGGGTTTCTATTCCATTCTCACCCTCCTTGATGTGCTTGCTGCTTTTGACACTGATCACTCCTTCCTATGTAACATCTTATCATCCCTTAACTTTCATGATACTGCCTTCTCTTGATTTTTCTCACCTCTCTGGCTGTTCCTTTAGCATCTCTTTATTCATGGATCCTCTTTCTCTCCACTTTCTGAAGGGATCTCACTGCCAGGGCCTAAGCTACCATCAGTACACTGACTCATCAGTCTGCCTTCCTGTTTCCTTCAGTCCAATCTCACATCTCAGCCTGTAGGAAGGAAGGCGATGGGGGAGTCAAGATGACCACCAAATTGTAAGCCTGAGGCCTGGTCTATACTTACGCACTGGTTCGGCGGCAGGCAATAGAACTTCTGGATTCGATTTATCGCGTTTTGTCTGGACGCGATAAATCGAACTCAGAAGTGCTCCCCGTCAACTCCGGTAATCCTGCTCGGCGCGAGGAGTACGCGGAGTCGACGGGGGAGCCTGCCTGCCGCGTCTGGACTGCAGTAAGTTGATCTAAGGTACATCGACTTCAGCTACGTTATTCATGTAGCTGAAGTTGCATACCTTAGTTCGAATTGGGAGGGTTAGTGTAGACCAGGCCTGAGTAACATGGTGGATGGTGCTGATGTTGACAGTTACACTCTGCTACCTCAGGTCTTGGTCCCTCCTATTCTCTCCCTGTGGCACATAACAGTTGAGCTGTACCACTTGGCTCAAATTTCATTTGTTGGGGTTAGTGTGTAGGTGCTGGGTGGTGTTGGTGGTCTGTAATATACAGGAGGCTAGAGTAGAAAATCTTGAGGTCCCTTCTCACCTTAAACTCTGACTCTCACCTCTGTTCTCTGTCTTTCAGAGATTATGACCTCTGTTTTGGCCATGTTGAGCTTGATATGATGAGTCATCCTAGGTCAGGAGTGGAGAAATATATTTGAGTTGTTGGAATTGGGATAGTGATGAATTTCATGAGAGTGGTGGGGTTGCTGAAGGTTAGGTTGTGTGAGGAGAAGTAGGGGACCAAGAACAGAGCTCTGAGGGACTCTCATTAGAGCAGGGGGAGAGTGGGGAGCAGAATGTAAATTAGAAAAGAGTGTGTGGTTTTAGATGTTTGTTTTCAATTGTTGTAATCTCTTGTGATGAAGATGATCATGTATTGAATACAAAACTACTCAAATGTAAGACTAGAAATGAAGATTTCCATTGTATGAGAAAATAGACTGGTGCAGATTGAGTATTTGAGGAATGCATGTCTTTGAGACATCAAACTAGGCGAGTCTAGTCACTTGGTTCAGCTGGTATGGTGAAATTTGCATCGTGAATATAGTCTGTAGCTGAGTGGCTTTTATATCAGTGGTTATAGTAAAGTCATTTCTGCAAATGATCATTATTTAAATGTTTAATCTTGCAGGTTGTCAGTTTTGCATGATGTTACAATTTTTAAAATTTACTTCAGAATTGTAGATCACTTTTCTTTCCTTTCCTTGTGTTTCACAAGCTAAAGTGAAATTTATTTTGAATAATTTGAAGAAAATGAATTCTGTGGTGAGGTCACTGAAGGATAAGTTGTGTGAGGAGGATGGGACTAAGAACAGAGCCATGGTAGCAAATAGGTGGCTGAGTCTGGGAACTGAACCTCATTCCCTAGTCTGACTACTCAAAGCATGCTCATTAGGCTGTTGGACTGAGCCTTCTGTTTACATGTATGTCGTATGTCTTATGTCTTATATAGAAATACTTTTCATGTGTGGAAAAAAACCTATACAATTTTTAGGTTTTTACTGAGTGCTCGTAATTTTTCTGCTGAATTATTAGCTATTTAAATGAGTCAAATCAGTAGTGGAAATCACATTTGTCTTACTTTTGCACCAAGTTTTCTGTTTTTCTTTAATGAAAATGCAGAGAGTTGCTGCTGTCTTATTAACTTGCAGTCTGCATGCTTATCTTCTTTGTTCTTTGTTAAATATGAGCTGGCATGTGTTAGACTGCGTTAGTGTTCACTCTTAGGGACTTCAGTGGTTTCTAAATTTGGCATTGCTAAACCGGTGCCCTGTTTGCTTGAATCAATTGGGGCTCCTATTTTTAGCAACAAAAGGGAATTGAAATAGCAATTTTCTTTCCATGTAATAGATCCCCAAGAGGAATACTGATGCAAGCTCTGTCATTCCATATTCTCCCCCTCCCCAAAAGCACTCAGATGAAAGGCAGCTGTCACGGTTTGCGGCAGTATTAATCTTTAATCAATCGAGTGTTTTCTGCATTCAGGTGTTCAGGGAAAAAAGGGTCACGAGGAGGATCTGCCTAGAATAACTAAGCACTCATGCATGGGCTGTGCAGTCAGAATTTGGTGGGTAACTAGGGAATAGACAGAGCAGCTAAAAATAGTGTTTGCTTCCAGTGTTTCTCCAGTCTATTTTTGATGCTTGATTTTGATAAGGTTGATTGGGTTCTTACTAAAAATAACTGTTCCTAGCAAGTTAAGGACAAAAAGTAGAATATTTTTAACCAACAGAGACTAAAGTACTTTCCTTGGCTGCAGATAATTTGGGAGCTAGGCATTGGTCAGTTGCCAGTGTTTTATATAATCTGTAATAATGAGACACTACTTAGTGCCAAGCAGGGATAGTCTTTATTCTTGCCAGCTTCTGTTCTCCCATAGGGCTGGCATATTCTTGGTACAGCGTTCATATTATTCTGTAGCTGAAGACTCTTCAGATTCATCAGACATCTATGATATTGAAGTTCACACCCATGTTAAGCTTTCTACTGCTGTGATGTTCCTGTGAACTGCACTGCTGCAAAAGAAAAAAAACCTGTTTCTTCCTTTATTTTGTTTGGTGCTGAAACCTGCTTTAGCTCAGGCACTTGTGAAATAACATATAACCTGGTTTGCACCTAGTTTTAATTGAATGATGTAGATCTTTAAAAACAGTGATCTTACCATGACTAGCTCCTGCACATCGTGCAGAGCAGTGGCTATTCACAAATATAAATCTTTCCCTATGCACTGGAGACAGCTTCTACTGTAGCCACTCTGCTCTCATATTTCTCCCTCACCCCTGTGTTATATGACATGTCAAAGCCATTCTTCGCAGCAGTTGAGAACGCTGAGTACCACATTCAATGGGTCTGAATTGCAGCCTGGATGTATGGCTGAGCTTTCATCTTTAGGTTCAGTTTCTGTTAGCTAAACTCCTTCCTTAGAGGTCCTGTTGTTTCTTCTTCGAGTGCTTGCTCATGTCGATTCCATTCTAGGTGTGCATGCGCCCACATACGTGGTTGTCAGAGATTTTTGCCTTAGCAGTATCCATAGGGTCAGCTGTGGCGCCCCCTTGAGCGCCGCACTCATGCGCCGATATGTCAGGCGCTGCTGGCCCTATGCCCTCTCAGTTCCTTCTTACTGCCCATGGTGGTTGGGCTAGTGGTTTTGTCTTTTCTGACTTTGAGCCTTAGGGCCTTGTAAATAGTTTATAGTAGTTGGTGTTAAGTAGTTGCTAAGTGTAGTTAGAAGTTAGAGTCCCATTGGGGACTTTATCCCAGGTGGGGCATGCCCCGGTCTCCGGGATTTAAGCCCTGCTTGGACTGTTAGTGACCCCCACAGCAGTTGCCTCAAATGCTTGGCGGAATCACATGTGAAGGACAAGTGTTGTATCTGTAAAAGCTTTTGACCCAGGACCCAGAAAGAGCACAATATCCATTTGAGGCCTCTCCTCATGAGGGCTGCGCTCCAACAGGCTTCTGAGCCATCCCAGCTGGACTCTGCCCATAGTATCTCGGCCTCAATGCGTAGCTCATCCCCGCCACCGGGCTCTGCCCAGCACCGTTCTCCGTTGCCGGTGCCCAGAAAGAAGACCAAGAAACACGGCTCCCTGGCACTGGGCAAGAAAGGCCATGGGTATCTGGCAAAGGACCCAGTTCGGGCCACCCACCCACACTGGAGCCACATATATGTGCCTCCCAGTGGGGGCCCTTAGCCCCCCAGAGGATCCACTGCTGACTCCTGGGAGCGGTAGGGAACCCAGACTTGTGGTGGAATCAATGCCTTCCCAGGCTCTCCTGGCGCCTAAAGAGCAGAGGCCTCTACCGGTGCTGCAGGAAGCAACAAAGGCTCCCTATGAGGGCAAGCCAGCCACCAAGACCTCCCAGAGGGCAGCTGAGCACTGCCGATCTCCTGAGCTGAGGCAGAGTTCTCCAACTCTGTGCCACAGATCTCCAGCTTCGCAACCCAGATCCTCAGGGGCTCGCCCAGATCACCAGCACCGCATTCAATTCACCCTTTCTCCAGTTGTCTTCTCAGCGCAGGTCCCGGTCACCTGCTCCGTGGGAATGATCTCCATCGCAGTACCGGTACTCCTGGTCCTCCTATTCGAAGTGTTGGTCTCCAGCAGCGCCGGTCAGCTGACAAACGCAGGCATCGATGGCTCCACTGTGGTTGCTGGAAAGGGTTTCCTCTGGCACAGAAAGGCAGTTTAGCCTCTTGCCAAGCATCGCTGGCGTGACTGGGTACCGGAAACAGCATCGACTTCTACGGCATCGCTTTGGCAGCACGGCCAGCACAGTGGCCCTATTGGAGTGCGTGGGGCATGCTTGTGATGCCGATGCCCCCCTTCACACCACTCACTGGCCACTGCCTCGGAGTAACAGTTGTCGGCACTGGGCTCAGTGCAGGAAACGCATTTTGAGGTTGGGATAGAGGAGTCATTGCCCACCCCAAAACTCCTGTCCCCTGGCTATATAATCATTGTCTTCATCCCCGGATGAGGTGGTGGAAGGACCCTCAAGGGCCAGCCCACCAGATGATTTTAAAGAACACCTGGCCCTGCTTTGACGGGTGGCTGACGACTTGGGCCTAGAGGTAGAAGAGATGGCTGAGCCGACGGAAACCTTGTTCAGCATGCTCTCAGCCTCTATCCCTGCCTGTGTTGCACTACCAGTACATGATGGGGTCCTGAAAATTGCCAAGGCCCTCTGGCAAACCGCATCCCTCCCACCTCCAAAAGGGCCGAAAAGAAGTACTTTGTCCCAGCCAAAGGGTTTGTGAACCTATATACCTGCCCACATCCAGGTTCACTGGTCATCTCTGCGGCAACGAAAAGGACAAGCAGGGCAAACCAGTTCAACTCCGAAAAATAAATTGGCTAACAGACTGGACCTTTTCGGGAGGCAAATTTATTTGACAGCCAGCCTGTTATTTCGGGTGGCAAACCACCAGGTTCTCTTGGGCAGATAAAATTTTTACTTATGGGACTGCCTCCGTAAGTTCAAGGAGTCCCTTCCACAAACTCTGGCCCAGGAATTGGGCAACCTGGTGGAGGATGGTGCCATGGCAGCAAAGTGCTCTCTTCAAATGGCGTGGGACGTGGCTGACTCGGCGGCTAGGGTGGTCGTATCCGCGATGGTCATGAGGCGCAGCTCCGGGCTTCAGATTGCTGGCCTCTCCCAAGAAATGCAGACCTCAATCCAGGATTTCCCATTTGATGGCAATTGACTCTTTTTGTGGAGCACATGGACGTGAGGCTGAATGGGTTGAAGGGCACTCGGGGCACCCTTTGCTCGCTGGGTATGCATACGCCGCAGTCTGCAAGGAAGCAGTTCCAGCCGCCCTTGCCGCCAAGGCCTTGGCAGCCTCAACGGGGGACTGCAAGGAGAAGGGATAGACACGAGCTTTAGTCATCGCTGCTCTTCCTTCTCCTGCTCACCCACATAGCCCGGTCCAGCAAAGCATCCAGGGGGCCAGAAATACTAATTTTGAAGGTGGGATGTCGCTTTCAAGCGTAGTCATCTCCCCGGATTCCTCTGGTTCTTTCCTCAACAATCTCCTCTCCCTACTGTTCGGTCTGGTCGCGGGTCACCTTGGACGTCTGGGTGCTAGAGATAGTATCTTGGGTCTATACCCTACAATTCTCGGCGCCGCCCCCCCTTTCCTGTTCCTCTTCAGGGGGGTCTTTTCATGAGCAACTCCTTGTTCAGGAGGTCGAGAACCTATTGCACTTGAGGGTGGTGGAGGAGGTCCCTCGGGACATGGAAGGAAAGGGGTTCTACTCCCACTACTTCCTAATCCTGAAAGCAAAAGGGGGCCTCAGACCAATTCTAGACCTGTGACGCCTCAACAAGTCTGTCTCATGAAGTTGAAGTTTTGCATGGTCTCCCTGGCCTCCATCATTCCCTTTCTGGATCCGGGAGACTGGTAAGCCGCCCTCGACTTGAAGGATGCTTATTTCCATATTTCAAGGACACAGACATTTCCTCAGTTTCATAGTGGGCGGGCGCCATTTCCAGTTCACGGCGCTGCCCTTCATCTTCTCCTTGGCCCCAAGGGTGTTCACAAATGTATGGCACCAGTGACCGTTTACCTGAGACATTGAGGAGTCCATATCTTCCCGTATCTTGACAATTGGCTCATGAATAAGTGCAGAAGGAGCCTCAATCTGGTGCACTCCACCTGCTGTGACCTGGGCCTGTTGATACGTGACAAAAAATCCACCTTAAGGCCAGTGCAATGGATAGAGTTCATTGGAGCGGTCCTCAACTCCATGCGAGCCAGAGCCTTCCTTCCAGAGGTGCATTTTCAGGCCATGTCAGATCTGATCTCCCAGGTGAAGAACCACCCGCTCACCACGGCTCGCATCTGCCTGCCAATGTTGGGCCACATGGCCGCACGTACATACATGGTCAGTCATGCTCGGCTCCATCTCTGACCTCTGCAAGCATGGCTGGCGTCGATCTACATTCCCAAAAGACACGACATAGACCAGGTAGTCAGGCTGCCGGATCACATCCAGTCATCCCTGACTTGGTGGTTGGATCCCGGTTCGGTGCTGGAGGGAGTTCCTTTCACATTCCCATTGCTGACCCTGGTGTCTGATGCTTCGGACCTGGTCTGGGGAGCCCACCTGGGAGAGCTGAGCACCCAGGGCTGCTGGTTGCAGGACAATCAGGCCCTCCATATCAACATCAGGGAGCTCAGAGCGGGTCGCCTGGCTTCCCAGGCTTTTTTGCCCCACCTGAAGGGCAAGGTGGTGCAGGTCCTGACAGACAATATCACAGTGATATATTACATCAACAGGCAGGGCAGAGCCAGGTCATTGGCCCTTTGCCAGGAAGCTCTCCGCTTTTGGGACTTTTGTGTGTGACATGCCATTTAGCTGGTAGCCGTGCACCTGCCCGGGACGAGGAATGTATTAGCAGATCGCCTCAGCAGAACCTTCCCGTTTTGCCACGAGTGGTCGCTCCATCTGGAGGTGGTGAGCACCATCTTCCAGAGGTGGGGAACTCCCCAGGTGGACTTGTTTGCCTCCAGGCAGAACAGGAAATGGCACGTGTTCTCTTTGATCCGGGGGATAGACAGGGGCTCCCTGTCAGATGTGTTTCTCCTGTAGTCAGGGGCCCTGATGTATGCCTTCCTGCCAGTGCTGTTGATTCATAGAGTCCTCATGAAGATCAAACAGGACAGGGTGAAGATTATCCTGATTGCCCCCACGTGGCCTCACCAGCACTGGGTCTGCATGCTGCTGGACCTTTTGGTAGTTACCTCCTTGGCCGGATCTGCTGTCCCAGAACCAAGGCAGTCTTCTGCACCTGAACCTGGCAGTGCTACACTTGACAGCATGGCTACTGCATTTCAAAATGTGGCTGAATGGGAATGTTTGGCCTGGGTTCAGCAGGTCTTATTGGGTAGCAGAAAACCCTCCACCAGAGCGACTTACTTGGCCAAGTGGAAAGGGTTCATGTGCTGGGCCTCAGAATGACGTATCTGGGCTGAGCAGGCCTCGCTGCAGGAGATCCTGGATTATCTTCTGCACCTTTAAACTCCCAGGTTTGTCCTGGTCTTCAATTTTTGTATGTCTACATTGTTAGATATACTTGCTGACAAAAACAACAAGGAGTCTGGTGGCACCTTAAGGTGCCACCAGACTCCTTGTTTTTGTAGATACAGACTAACACGGCTACCCCCTAATACTTGATACTTGCTGACAGATATTTTGAAATAAATTACCAGAATAATTGAGACTGGCATGATTATGTAGTGTTACTTTGACAAATAAAATTTGCAGAATATCTGATTTTTTTTTTTGGTGCAGAATTCCTCCCAGGAGTAGTCCTGGTCCTATGTCACTAGTCCCAGAGATCCTGCAGCCTTTGGGTCACTGACTGGTTTCCTTGGAGAGTGGTCTCCTTCCCTAATTCACTGAATCTGACACTAACTCAAGTTTCTAAGAAAAGTCTGAATGTCTTTTAATGTCTATGATTTTAAACACTTTTTATGTAGCTGTGAATAAAAAATTGTAACTTTCATTTCAAATGTCATTTCTAGCTAGTTTCTGCTCTGTTCCAAACTTGTTTAAAACATTTTCCCAGGAAAAGAATAAGTTTACAGAATCTTACTATGCCCCTAGATTTTTCTCTTTAATATGGGAGACTTAGTAAAGGGGGGCAGTCCCAGTAAAACAGCAGCATTAGTGATTATTTTAGACTTACTCCAGACTGCTGTGCTGTTAAATGATGTGGTTCTGTTGGAGATCTGACTGGAAGAGAGAAAAGTTAATTCCAGGCCTTGGTGTGGAGCCCACCTGATTATGAGAGGGAAATCTTTGTGTCTGGTACCGGATGGAGTGATAAATGACAGGAGGGAATTTGTGAGATACAGGAAAGACAGAAGGAGGCTTGTCTTGCCCCAGAATCTTTTAGAACAGCTCAAATTTCTACGGAGTGAAAAAGTCTACTTTACTACTCCTAGGAATGGAGCAACGTAAGATCTGTAATCAGGTAGCTGCATAGTGAGAGGATGATGCCAGGTGTTGCCTTAAGGGCTGTCTGTTCCTGTGGTATTTGTGGTGGTGCATTTAAGGATTGTGTTTGTGCAAGCCACATTTTGCTAGGGCTCTGGCTATAATTTTTTTAACTTTCAAGTCTTTCACACTCATGCCATTTTCTTCTATTAATAAATTGCTACTTATGTCAGCCATTGTATGCAGCTGCTCATTTACAATCTCCACTTGTCTACCATATTGAACAGTGTAGTTGATTAGGAAGAGGAGACTGAGGGGGGTAGCAAGGAATGGAGAGGCATGCATAATGGGGCTGCATTTCTCTCCAGCTAAAGCAAGATGTGGGATTATAGGCTAAAACTCACCCACACCTTTTTGTACTATCCTTAGTAACAATAATGGCTGTGCCCATCTCATCAAACTGTGTCCTCTAGTTCTTCTATGTGGGTCTCCTCCACCTGACCATGCTCACTGGGGCCAGTTCATGGAAGTAATTCTGTGATTTGGAGCAGAGATCTTCTCTAGGCTAGTTGCTCACAGCTGTTGGGGTGAGTTTCATGTCCAACATGCAAATCTGCACTCATCCCAACTCCACAGATGAGGCCAGCTAGACTAAGCTCAGCACTTAGTCTAGCTCATCAGGGTAGCACTGAACTTGGAGTTGTTATCCTTGGCCCTGTGGCAGCTCACATCGAGCACCTTGATCTTTTCTCTTCAGTATTGTTTGATTCCCACAATCAGCCAACCGTTTCCGAGCCATCTTGTAATACTGTTGGGCAGCCCTCTTCTGGATCCTGGCTTTGTTATTGGCATACAGCCAGGCAACTTTGTTCTGATATACTGAATAGTCTTGTTGTTGGGCATTCTTACTGCTGTATCTGTCCAGAGATGACTGAAGTAAGCAGTGTGGGTCCAAAGATACTGAGTAGAACCATATATAGGTAGGAGACAGCACAGATAGATTGCAGATAGGACACAGGATTGGTGCCAGGGAGGCTTTTGGAAAAGATTGGTGAATCATCAATTGTTGTGGTTAATCATGACCATGTGTCTTCACTGCAGATGCCTCAAGTTTGCTTGTCTTGCTTTTTGTTAACTCGTGTTTTGCCGTGTACTTCAGGGTGGTGACTGCTGGGTGTGGCATGGTTATGACGTGACTAAAGTGTGTTCGTGTCTGAACAAAGTGCGTTAACAAAAAAACATGTGATTGAGTTAAATCTCTACTGAAGACAGAGCCACACAGAATACAAGACTGTGTAAGGACCCATCCTACTGCAGTTTGATGATTTGGTGCTTCTGCCACTGCTTTGCTCATGCTGTATGCTCTTCAGATGATATATAGAATTGCGCGCGCACAAACACGCACGTGTGTGCACACGCACACAGACACACACACACCACCTACATTAAAAGAATGTTATTAAGGTAGGAAAGTCAAATACTCAAAAATTAGGAAATGCCAGAATTAAGATTTCCTTTGTATCCTTAATTTGGCTCACTTGTTGGTGTAGATATATATTGTTGGTCTATGTCTACACTACAGACCTTACAGCAGCACAGCCGCAGCACAGCTGCGCTGCTGTAAGGTCTCCTGTGTAGCTGCTCTATGCCAGTGGGAGAGAGCTCTCCTACCAGCATAATGAAACCACCGCCAATGAGTGGTGGTAGCTTTGTCAGGAGGAGATGCTTTCGTGCCGACATAGCACTGTCCACGCCAGCGCTTTTGTCAATGGAACTTTTATGTCGGTCAGGGGAATGTTTTTTTCCACACCTCTGACAAAAGTTTTGCCGACAAAAGTGCTAGTGTAGACAAAGCCTTTGTCTTCAATTACATGATCCTATGCTACTTGTTCACAGGACCCCTTCCTCATTCAGTGCATAAGTTTGACAATGCTCACAGCATCTCAGTGTTTTGCTTGCTCTTCATTGTTCAGTGTGTTGCTCTAGACCTTGTTTAATGCATGCTATTCATGGTGTTTTTGTCCAGAAATTCTTCCTTGGGGTGGCCCGTGAAGAGGTTAGTATTTTGGGGAGCCATCCTAGTACCAATGGCCGTTCCCATGGTTTAGACAAAGTGTTTATTGTTGAATGCAAAATTATTATGGGTGAGGGTAAAATGGATGTTTGGCAATGGTTTTGGGGTGGATAGCTGATTGTGTAGAACTGATGAATGAAATTGTTTTTAATTGTTCACTTTATTAATGTAACTTCATAAGTAAAGTTTTATGACTGAAACAATATTCATTCATAAAACCGGTTACCCCAATAACTGGCTAATTAACAATTAAGATGCTTGTTAAGAGCCATAGCTGTTCAGTCAGCTGCCTTTGTAAGTTTCACTATCAATCCAATTCCTGCTTAAATCACTAAGACTTGCACTGTTTCAGTATTGTAACTTCTGTTCACCATTTATTGCACTTGCCTACAGTGTAACTTCTGTTCACTGTTTGCCATCCATTATACTTCAGTTCACTGTTTGCCATATTGTAATTCAAACCCCATTTTAAAACGCTTACTCCATTTTGTAAGGGCTTGCTGCAATCTTAATTTTTGCAAACCCTGCTGTAATCTTAATAGTTTAGTTTAGATGTGTGAATGAGGTATGTATGGATGATGGAATCAACCTCCAGCCCCAGCCTGTCCTGATTAAATAGAATTCAAACACCAATGGCTGAAGATGCAGACAAGAGCCCTAACAAAGTAAGAAGAATCCACCCTAAAAAGAAAAGGTACAGTAAAAGGAAGATCAAAGCCCGGTCCAAGGCTGAAAGTCATGTCTGCAATTGACGGGTGATCAATCACCAAACCTGAAGGCAGCATGACACAGCAAGACCTATAGACTCTGGATTCAAACTAAAGCCTACAAAAAGGATGGGTGAGATGGAAAACTTTGGAGGAGGGTAACATTCTGCTGCCAACATGGAAGGGTATCGGTGCATGCCCAACAGAGACCCAGCTCGTCCTTGTGCCCGGATTTCCTGGCCAGTTAGCCACCACAAGCTACGAACCCAAGCTGCAAACTCAAGTCACAGACGCAAGCAGGACTGGTAACTGTGCAGCAGCTGCAGAACATCTGGTGTGTGTGTGTGTGTGTGTGTGTGTGTGGGTATTAGGTATAATGTGTGTATATAAGGATTAAGATGTTAGTTATTGGTCATAAATCAAATTATCATAATAAATGTGGCATCTTTATCTTGTCCCCTTTAATAAGATCCTGCTAGTTTTTATTGGTATAACAATTGTTGTCAATTGTCCTGTAGATATTTGAGGCAGGCTTGGATGCCGTCATTGAGAGAGCTGTTGGGGTATAGGGAGGTGACATCCATGCTGGTAAGGATTGAGTTCTGGGGAGGTTGTTAATGTTGCAGAGTTTTTGGAGGAAGTCAGTTGTATCCTCAAGGAAGCTGGCCTGTGTAGTGAATGCTTTGAGGATGATTTCTGCGAGTCCTGGTATTTCTTCAATAAGAGTGGCCTGGGTTCCCTTGTTTGTGTATCTTAGGAAGCATCTAGAAGGTCCCTGTGGGAGAGTTTATGGGGGATGAGGTTGTAGGGTATCTCCTGGTTTTGTTTGGCAAAGGATTTGATGATATCCTTACACTCCTGTCTGAATTGTGGGGGAGGGGAGAGGGCGTCTTTGAGTTTTTTTTATAGTAGGCAGCATGGGAGAGCTGTTGGTAGGACTTGTTAATGTAGTCATTACGGTTGAGAACTATGATGGCCCCCCTTTTTCTACTGGTTTGATCATTATCCAGAGGTTGGATTTCAGGAACTGTATAGCTCTCCCCTTGGCAGTGGAGGGATTGTGATGAATGTGATGTTTAACAACTTCACCATCATTTTTTTTTTTTCCTGAGGCAATTGATGTAATGATCAAATGTGTGATTTTTGTTGCTATGGAACTTATTGCTGTAGTATTGGAGTGCTTCCCAAACATAGTGAATTTATTTTCACATCACCCTGTGAGATGAGTGGGAATTAGTCCAATCATACAGATGTGAAACTGAAGCAGAGAGATTATGGCCATCAATACCTACTAATTTTGGGTGCCTAACTTGGACACCAAGGACTTGATTTTGCATCTTGTACTTAACACGTTTTCCCAGAAAGCTCTGCTCTAAGAATTAGTTTGGTGGAAGTTCTATGGCCTGGGTTATATACGTAGTCAGACTAGATGATCACAATGATCCCTTCTGACCTTAGAATCTGAGAATCTGTGAAATGTTATAAAGCAATTTGTATTCAAAACACAGCTTCCACTGATTGCCATTTCAGATGTGAGTGCTCAGCATTTCTGCAAATCAGACCCTAGGGTATCAAGTTCGGTACCCAGAAAATGAGGAATACAGAATTAGTGTCTACCTGTGGAAAAGTTTGGTTTAAGTAACTTGCCTAGCATCATATAGGCATTCTGTAGCAAAGGCAGGGATAGAATCAGGTTCTCCAGGACAGCATTCAATTGCCATATTTGTACGACTCTTCTTTCTCTTCATGCAATACTCTCCCTCATTCACACTACATACCTTCCAACTTCTGTAACAAATGAAGCAGGGATCCTACAGACAACTCTTCTTAACTATACAACATACATTTATCTCCATAGGAGATCCATCCTGTGCAGTTAATGTGGAAAAAATAGCATGTGATCATGTAATTTAGACACTATCATAGTGTGTATGCACAGGGGTAGAAATAAGGTTGCACATGTAACCTCAATTCTGGCATTTTCTAACTTTTGAGTGTTTGATTTGACTTAATGTTCTTTTAAAGTATCTTTTGTATGTATAACATGATAGCTTTTTAAAAAAGCAAACTGAAAAAATAAATTCTGTTATGTGGCATCATATCAACACCCACATGGTTCATTAGCAGGGTTGGAATCTTTAGATCCATCACACACACATCTGCTGCTTGAACTAACAAAGTAACATAGCATTAGTACCTTGTCATTCTCTGTATGGAGCATTGGAGGGGAATGACACCGTTTGCTAGTGGGTTTCACAGATATTTGCTAAGAGAGGAATGGTGAGTCTCGGGAATGTTGGGTTCCATTCCAGGGAGGGAAGCGAGAGACCCTTCTGCCTGTTCTCTTCTTCTCCTCCTCTCCCCCCCCACCTGCCCGCCCCCAAGCATGACTCTTTCTGCACCATTCTTCTCCAACCTATCCCAATCCTGGCTTCTCCCTACCCCAGGCTTGTAGCTAGCACCATTCTTCTTCGAGTGCTTGCTAATGTCCATTCCATGTTAGATGTGTGTGCATCTGCTGTAGGAAACCTATGCTGATCAGTGACCCCACACCACTTTAAGGTGTTTAGGGGAGTCTTTCATTAGCGACAGGTGTCACGTCTGTAAGCCTCACACTAAGAGCGGAACATCCAACTTAAAGTGCTCCTTATGGAGTCGGCATCAGCAGCCGAGATTGGACTCCACACCCAGCACTACGGCTTTGGTGTGGAGCGCCCTGCTGGTGCCATTGTCTGACAGGCTAAAATCCACCTCCCCAGCACTGGCCAGTAAAAAGAGGAAATCCAGGAGAGGTCGGTTTCCTCCTCGCAAGGGCAAGCAGAGGGCAGGAGGTGAGCCTAGACCCATGAAGGGCGGCTCAGCGCCTCCAAGTGGGAGTCGGACCTCAGCTTCTGTTAAGCAGGTCAGCCCATCCCGGGATGAGCCGACCACCCCGGACAGCGGCACGAGTCCAGCATCTGGCGATGCCGTCGACCCTGGAGGCCCTGCAGGCAGTGCAGGACATCTTGTCCCTCCTGGTGCTGCCCATACCAGCGGCGGCATCTCCCAAATCCAGAGATAAGCCTGCCTGTGGACCATTCCCTTGGTCCCCATCAGTGTGGCTCTGCTCGCCACCTCAGGGAGCATCTTGTCAGTGGTCACCTGCATAGAGCCACCACGCCTTGGACGTAGGGCTGCCTACCAGTCGGAGCCCTCGGCGCCGGTCTACAGATTCCGGTCATTGCTCTGCAGGCTAGAAGTGTCGGTCGCTGGTAGTATGGTATAGACCTACTGAGGCATGCTCAACCCTGGTACTAGGAGCATCATAGCTTCTCTCCTTCAGTTCGACACTGCTCCAGCGAAAGCCTCCGTCGGGACTCTTGGTACTGTTCACTGACCAACGTAAGTTGCCGTACCAGCATCGGTGCTCAACATTGTGGTGTCGGTCAGGCTGTTGCTCCCGCTCCATGGATCGGCACCGGTCAGGAAGTGTTTGGCATAGATCGCAGGGGTACCATCGTGGATTTGCTGAACGCCAATGCCAGTCACTGGGATCTCGGTGTGGTGGGTTGTCACCCATGTACAGATCACATTCAGAGCATGGTGGTGGACACTGCTAGGACTGAGAGACTTGGTTGGCCTCAGTATGGTCCCGGTCTCTGGAGCATGGCCCTTCATCCCGGGGCTTAAAGTTGGATCAAGAACCCCTGCAGGTGGATCAAGGTCCTCCATTGGTGGCACCGGCAGGACTATCGTGGCCTCGGGGTCAATGGCCAAGGCCATGGCACCTCGCCACCATGCGAGGCTCCTACAGCAGTTGCGCACACATACCTAACAGATTTACCCCCCCAAAGGCATAAATCTGTGTCAGGAGTCTCTGAAAAGCCCTCTGCCATGGTCTGCCTGCCTGCCTGAGACAGAGGTCACCGTGCTTGGGACCCCCCCCATTTACAACAGACTGGGAGGAAGGTACTGCCGAGCAGGTCACAGAGGTGGTGGCACCTGCTGCACCTACATCCTCTTCCTCATTCCCTGAACAAGCCATCCTTGGGCCCCCACCTAAGGTCCCCAAGGACAATGACAAAACTCATCAGGAGCTTTTCAGGAGGGTAGCCTCGAACCTCAGGCTAGAAACTGAGGAGCCCTCGGACACCCTTGGCAGCCCCTGCTAGAGTCATATTGCTAGTTCATGAGGGGATGGCCAAAATTACCAAAGCCTTCTGGCAGACCCCCTCATTGCTACCCCCAATTTCCAAGCGGGCGGAGTGCAAATACTATATGCCTGCAAGAAGGTATGAGTACCTCTATACCCACCTTGCCCCAAACTTATTAGTAGTGTCTGCAGTCACCGTGCAGGAAAGCCAGGGACAACTGGGGGCTGCTTCCAAAAATAAAGAGGTGAAGAAGCCGGACCTTTTTGGGGGAGAGGTTTATTCGTCATCAGGCCTACAGCTGAGGGTGGCGAACCATTAGGCCCTATTGGACATTATGATTTTGCAATCGATGGCCAAATTTGTTGACTCCCTCCAGGAGGACTCCGGGACAGCATTCCAGGGTATCCTGGAAGAGGGGCAGGGAATGGCAAGGGCAGCACTGCAGGCAGCTTTGGACGTAGCTGATTATGCGGTGCAAACCATGGCTTCAGCCATAATAATGAGAAGGGTGGCGTGGCTGCAGTCCTCGGGCTTGTTGGTGAAGGTCCAACAGTCTATCCAGGACTTCCTCTAAGATGGCCAAGCCCTGTTTGCAAAGAAAACAGACGATAAGCTGCACAGGCTAAAGGACTCACATACTGGACTCAAGACCCTGGGCCTGTACGCTCCGGGGCAGCAAAGAAAGAAGTTTAAGCTGCAGCCTCCCCATCAGCAACGTAGCCAGCCTAGGTAGGAGCCATTCCAGAAGAAGGGCAAGGGCAACAAATGCTGTCAGGGCCAGCAGCCCTTTACCTTGGCGCAGGCTGGCTCTTCCCGCTCCCAGCAGGGGTCTAAGTGGGCATTTTGAGAGTGTGCCTGAGGGCAACATTCCAGCTGCTGTCCTGGATTCTGCCCCCCTCCATTTCTCCAACTGTCTTTCTTTCTTTCTTCCTCCCAGCCTGGGCGTCTAACTTTGGACTATTAGGTCCTCAGTACTGTGATGTAGGGCTATACCCTCCCTCTCCGTCTCTCTTCAGGGGCTCTTCTTATGAGAGTCTACTGTATCAGGAGGTGCAGTGCCTGCTGCAGGCGGAGGCTGTGGAAGAAGTCCCCCTAGACCTCAAGGGCAAGGGGTTCTACTCCCATTACTTTCTGATTCCAAAGGGGGCCTAAGGCCCATCCTGGACCTGTGAAACCTCTACAAGTATCTCAAGAGGTTGAAGTTCCACATGGTCTCCCTGGCCTCCATCATCCTTTCCCTGGGTCTGGGAGACTGGTAAGCTGCCCTTGACTTGAAGGGCGTACTTTCATATAGCGATCTTTTAAGGATACAGACGCTTCCTCCGCTTCATGGTGGGATCTGTGTACCAGCAGTTCACGGTGCTCCCCTTCAGCCTGGCAACGGCACCGAGGGAGTTTACAAAATGCATGTTGGTAGTGGCAGCTTATCTCAGGCATCGGGGTATCCTGATCTACCCATACCTCGATGACTGGCTGGCCAAGGGTCTCTCCAGGTCCCGGGTCCAGGATGCCACTGCATGGTGCTGACCATGCGCAGAACACTAGGCCCGTTAATAAACGAGGAAAAATCAACATTAGTCTCTGTACAAAGGAAAGAGTTTATCGGGGCAGTCCTTGACTCCACCAGGCCGAAGGCGTTTCTGCCACACGACAGGTTCCCAACAATAAGGGATCTCATCGCTGGAGTCTCCACGTTTCCTCTCGCAACGCCCAGGGTCTGCCTATGGCTGCTGGGCCACATGGTAGTGTGCAAGTACATTGTTCACCATGCGAGGCTCCGGATGCAACCCCCTCCAGCAGTGGCCAGCAACAGTCTATGCCCCGTCCAGGGATCACCTGGACAAGGTTGTCACCATCCCACCGGAGGTACTCACCGTGTTGCAGTGGTGGACCAACCCCAGAACGGTCCTCGATGGATCCTGTTCAACAGCCCACGACCTTCAGTGTCTCTGATATTGGATGCCTTGGACCTTGGCTGGGGAGCGTACCTTGGTGCGATGTGGACACAACGAACATGGTTGGCAGAGGAGATGATGTTGCATATAAATGTCAAAGAACTCAGGGTGGTTCGCCTAGCCTCCAGGGTTTTTCTTCTGCAATTATCCGGCCGAGTGGTTTGAGTGTTGATGGACAACACGGCCTCTGTTTTCCATCAACAAGCAAGGGGGAGCCCGCTAGTTAGCCCTCTGTCAAGAGGCGCTCCACCTATGGGATTTCCGCATCCAGCATGTGATCCACCTGGAGGCCTATCACCTTCCTGGCATCAGGAACACGCTAGCAGATAGGCTCAGGAGGTCCTTCTTTTCTCACCACAAGTGGTCACTCCACTCAGAAGTGGTCCAGATGCTCTTTTGAAGGTGGGGAACTTCCCGAGTAGACGTGTTCGCCACCAGGCAGAACAGAAAATGTCGTCATCATCAGTTTTGCTCCCTGCAAGGCCTTGGCAAGGACAGTCTCTCAGATGCCTTTCTCCTGTCCTGATCAGGAGATCTGATGTACACATTCCCGCCCATCCCACTCATCAGCAGAATCCTGTTGAAAACCTTGAGGGAAGAGGCTCGAGTCATTATGGTTGCCCCAGCGTGGCTGTGCCAGCATTGGTTCGGCACGCTGTTGGATCTACCGGAACACCCCCCCCCCCCCCCGCCCATGGCCACTGCCTGGACCTTCTTTTGCAAGATCACGGTCATTTCCTGCATCCCAACCTCGCCTGCCTCCACCTCACGGCATGGATGCTGCATGCTTGAACCAGGTGGAGCAAGCCTGCTCCAGAGAGGTGCAGCAGGTCCTTTTGGAAAGTAAAAAACTCTCCACTAGAGCAACTAACCTGGCGAAGTGGACGAGGGTCTCACACTGGACGTCCGAGTTTAGCGTCTCCCTGACATGCTCTTCTGTGCAGTCAATCTTGGAATACCTGCTCCTCCTGAAGAATCAGGGCCTGGCCCTCTCTTCTATCAAGGTTCATCTAGCTGCCATCTCAGCTTTTCATCTGCCGATCCAGGGTTGGTCAGTGTTTTCGCATGAGATGTCCATCAGGTTCCTGAAAGGCCTCGAAAGGCTCTTCCCTCCTGTTAGGGATTCTGTTCCACAATGGAACCTCAATCTGGTTCTCTTTAGGGTTCGTCCTTTGAAGCCTTGGGCTCTTGTTCCCCTTCCTACCTACTGTGGAAAGTTGTCTTCCTTGTGGCAGTGATGTCAGCTAGATGAGTGTTGGAGATTAAAGTCCTGATCTCAGAACTGCCATATATGGTCTTCTACAAAGACAAGGTACAGTTGTGACTTCATCCAGCCTTCCTGCCGAAGGTAATGTCTTCCTTCCATATCAAGCAAGACCTCTTCCTCCCGGTGTTCCGTCCTAAGCTGCACAAGACCAATGAGGAGAGGCAGCTACACACACTGGACGTCCGATGTGCCTTGGCGTTTTACCTGGAGTGTACCAAACCCTTTTGCAGGTCGACACAGCTCTTCATCGCAACAGCGGACAGGATGAAGGGTCTTCTGGTTTCCTCTCAGAGGATCTCCTACTGGATCAGTTCCTGCATCCTGACCAGTTATGAGTTGGCACGGGTCCAACCACCACCTCTGGTGAAGGCCCTCTCGATGAGAGCTCAAGTGTCCTCAGAGGCCTTCCTGGTGCACGTCCCCAGGCAGGACATTTGCAGAGCCGTGACGTGGTCTTTGGTTCTCATGTGCAAGGCACACTATGCCATCACCCAGCAGGCCAGAGATGACACTGGGTTCAGCACAGCTATGTTACAAGCTACATGTCCATGAACTTTTACCCGCCTCCATTGGTACTGCTTGGGAGTCACCTAACATGGAATGGACATGAGCAAGCACTCGAAGAAGAAAAGTTACCTTTTCCGTAACTGGTGTTCTTCAAGAGGTGTTGCTCATGTCCATTCCATGACCTGCCCTCCTTCCCCATTGTCAAAGTTCCAGCAAGAAGGAACTGAGGGTGAGGGTGGGAGGGGAGTGGCACTCCTTATGCCACGACATATGCGTGCCACTCCAGAGCGCGCCAGAGTCGGTCCCCTGCGGATACCACTGAAGGAAAATCTTTCAGCACCAGTGCACGTGGCAAGCGCACACACCTAACATGGAATGGACATGAGCAACACATCTCAAAGAACACCAGTTATGGAAACAGGTAACTGTCTTTTCTCCTTGCATAGCCAGTCGTAGTGTCCATGCCTCAGGCTTCTCATCCCTCTCCATTCTCCTTGCCTATCCAGTCTCCCTCTCCCCCTCCCAGTTCCTTATCCAAGTCTTCTACCCCACACCCAGTGTCTTTGCTCAACCAATCTCCATTCTCCCTGTATCTGGCAGTTTGCTAAATCCATCTCCCTTCCCTTAACTCTTTTCTCCCTCACACTTGTCCTCAGTCTCCCGTCTTTGTCAGATCTCAGTGTTCCCCTCCTCTCTCCACCTCTTCTCATCTGTGTCTTGGTCCAGTCCCCTTGTCCAACCAGTCCCCATAATTCCCAGTCACAGTTTCTCTTTTCATTTCAGCATGCTCTTTGTCCCAAGTTAATTCTTTCCCTCCCTTCCTAGTCCAGCTCTTGTCCCTTCTATGCTTGAGTCAGGTGGCTTCCTCCTCCACACTGCTTGGGCACCAGTGGGAAAGGTCCAGAGGCAGATTAAGGTTTCCCTGGGCCTGAGCAAATGGAGGCCCCTCGCCATTCCTTCCGCCTGTAGTCCCGCCCCACAACCCGTTTGCTCTTTTCTGCTCCTGCTTGGCTTAATTTGGGTGGATTTTTACAAATTTCAAATCCATGATCCAAAACATAAGCAAAAAAGTCACCAGAATTTTAACATTGTAGAACAGCATATTTTTTCCCTAGACTCATTCTCAGATATGACTGCGCTGTTTTGGGTGAAACTTCAATAAATTCAACTTGAGACAGACACCCAGCTTGGGAAATTTCAGCCCAAATGGTTAGTTTGGCAAAATTATGAGCAACTGATAAGGCTTCTTAAAAAGGGCAGTGTCAGGCAACCTTAATAGGCAGTGCTACCAGCCCTGTCTATTGTGCGGTTGACTGGCCAGTGCTGTCTGCAGGCCCCATTTAGTGTATCAATTGTTTTCTCCACTTGTTTCAGACTAGTATAACTTAAGGCCAACTATTGTGATGGTTAACTATCTTCCCACGTTCTAAAGGGCAGTTAATTCCTTAATGGGTATTTGTGGTGTAACGTGGTTCTCTGTCACTTGTGATTAACACAGGCAGGTTAATTTAAGTTTTTGTATAACAGAAATTGTGCTTCTTCTTCTAGGTGGAACTATCCTTTACATTCTCTACATCCTCCCTCAGGGAAAATCCTGCAAAAGCTCACACCTCTGCACACGAACATCATGATCTTTAAGTAAAATTAAAAGATTCCTACATATGCAGGGAAATTTGGAAAAATAAGTCAAGACTTCAGGAATATTAAAACATTAGAATATTAAAACATGATATTCCTGGTGCTATTGCTTAGAATGACCACTTAATTCTGTATTACTTGCAGGGCATTAAATAAAAAGCTATGTTGTATGTATTGTTCCCCAGCAACACTGCTAGGGAATAGAATTGGACAAATAATGGATTTTTGCATTTGCTGGGAATTCCCCCCCCCCCCCCCCCCCCAAAAAAAAAAATAATAATAATAATTCAGGTCAAACTGAAAAGGGCATTTTTTGAAATTTTTGGTGAATCAAAAAGTTGAAAACCGTTTCAGGCAGGTTGAAACAACTGACTCAATTTTTTGTTTTGATTTCATGCATTTTGACAAAAGCAAAAGAGGACTGGAATCACAAAAATAGCTGAGGAGGAGGAGGCTTTCTCCTATATGACGTTGAGCCCAGTGGTTAGAAACTCATCCGTGGAACTGGGAGATCCCAGTTCAATCCTCCCTCTGCTTGATGGAGAAAAGGGATTTAAACAGCTGAGTGCCCGAACCACTTGACTGTGGGGGGTATTCTGGTATGGGGCTCTCTCTTTCCCCTATTGTAGTTCTACATTTATAAATAATTAGTCTTTGGAGCAGGGACTTGAATTTGGGCCTCCCACAACTTAGGTGAGTGCACTAATCACCAGGCTTATAGAGTCATTCTCACTCTTTTCCTTTCCCAGTGACTGTTCATTGTCATTCATAATGGCAATTCATAGGCTTGTTTACAGTTGAAACACTACAGCAGCACAGCTGTAGAGTTGATGCTCCACAGTGAAAGCAACCACACATCACTGAACAAAACCACTAACCCAGGAACCTATCCTTGTAACAAACCCCGATGCCAACTCTGTCCACATATCTATTCAAGTGACATCATCATAGGACCTAATCACATCCGCCATACCATCAGGGGCTCGTTCACCTGCACATCTACCAATGTGATATATGCCATCCTGTGCCAGCAATACCCCTCTGCCATGTACATTGGCCAAACCGGACAGTCTCTACGCAAAAGAATTAATGGACACAAATCTGACATCAGGAATCAAAATACTCAAAAACCAGTGGGAGAACACTTTAACCTGTCTGGTCATTCAGTGACAGACCTGCGGGTGGCTATATTACAACAGGAAAAACTTCAAAAACAGACTCCAAAGAGAGACTGCAGAGCTAGAATTGATATGCAAACTAGACACAATCAACTCCGGTTTGAATAAGGACTGGGAATGGCTGAGCCATTACAAACATTGACAACAAGGAGTCTGGTGGCACCTTAAAGACTAACAGATTTATTTGGGCATAAGCTTTCGTGAGTAAAAACCTCACTTCTTCGGATGCAGGTTTTTACTCACAAAAGCTTATGCCCAAATAAATCTGTTAGTCTTTAAGGTGCCACCAGACTCCTTGTTGTTTTTGTAGATACAGACTAACACGGCTACCCCCTGATACAAACATTGACTCTATCTCCCCTTGTAAGTACTCTTACACCTATTATCAAACTGTCAGTACTGGCCTAGCTTGATTATCACTTCAAAAGTTTTTTTTCTCTTAATTAATTGGCCTCTCAGAGTTGGTAAGACAACTCCCACCTGTTTATGCTCTCTGTATGTGTGTATATATATCTCCTCAATATATGTTCCATTCTATATGCATCCGAAGAAGTGGGCTGTAGTCCACGAAAGCTTATGCTCTAATAAATTTGTTAGTCTCTAAGGTGCCACAAGTACTCCTGTTTTTCTTTTAGTGAAAGCATAGTTAATCCATCTCCCTGAGAGGCAGTAGCTAGGTCAATGGAAGAATTCTGTCGAGCTAGGATTGTCTACAGTGAGGGTTCGTTCAGCTTAACTATGTTGCGCAGGGGTGTGAAAAATTCACACCCCCGAGTGACATAGCTGGGTTGACTTAGGGCTTGTCTACAGTGGCAATTTACAATGCTGCAACTCTCTCGCACAGGGGTGTGAAAAAACACCCCGCTGAGTGCAGCAAGTTTCAGTGTTGTAAAGCGCCAGTGTAAACAGTGCACCAGTGTTGGGATCCGCACTCTCAGTGATGGTAGCTATGCCTCTCGTTGAGGTTATTTTTTTAGAGCGCTCGGAGAGCGCTCTCCCAGTGCTGCCCTCCAACCACACAAGCCACGTTAAAGTGCTGCCGCTGCAACGCTTTAGCGTTGCCAGTGTAGACTAGCCCTTAACTTTTGAGTGTATACCTGGCCGTAGTCTTTCAATGGGGAATGAAAATGTCAGCACCCATTCCTCAAAGCTTTGGGCTGGTCTCTGCCAGGAGCTTACATCGGCATAGCTTCATCTCTCGGGTGTGAAAAATTCACAACAGCCCTCTCCCCCTCCGGAGAAAGGTAGTTATGCCGCACTAGCTCCTAGGGTAGACAGTGCTAGATTGATGGGAAATTTCTTGCTGACCTACATACTGCTTCTCAGGGAGGTGGATTGCCTACCTCCTCTCGGTATAGGTGGTGTCTACACTGAAGCACTACAGTGGCACAGCTGCAGCACTGCAGCTAGACCAGTATGACAGTTTAAGTGCGACAAACCCTGACTCTTCATACTCGCAATCACCTTGCTTTATTCTGAGACATATCTACTCTAGAAAGGGTTTGCTTATATAGCTATGCCAGCAAACCCTCCTAGTAGAGAAGCAGCTTTGCTGATATAGCTTAGTTCCTCCACCAAAATAAGCTGTATCAGCAACAGAACCTTTTATGGTGGTATAGCTGCATCAGTGTGACCCACCCTCCCTCTCCCCCCATTGCCAAACAAAATAGCTGTGCTGGCAAAACTATTAGTGTGAACCAGGCTACAGTCTCTGCACTAATTCAGTCTCTATGCTTTTGCCATCAGAATGGTCCAGTAGTACTCTGCATCCTGCTGGTAATAGACGGAGGCTGGACTAGTGGTAGTGCTTCCAATTTTGGAGTAGAGTTTGGGATCCCTGTTCCCAAGAAGAACTTCTATGAGCTTGAGAGTAGGTCTGGGAACAAAATACACTTAATGAGGGTAAACAGAAATTTTGCCTGGGAGAGTGGACTGAGGTGTTCTTGGAGCCACTGTCTCCTTCCCTTCAGGGGGTTGAGGAACAAAGGAGCAGAGTGGCTCAAAGAACAGTGCTCCTGAACTGCTTGCTCTTTTTGAGGGGGATGAGGGGGGAAGATGAAGAACTGGAGAGGAGCAGGAAAACAATGGCTCAGGTGTTATTTCTCTCAAAAGGAGGAATCAGAAATGCACAGCAACTGTAGTTCTTGTAGTTCCAGCATGCTGCAAAAAAAGGGGGGGGAGCTTTGGGGATTTGGGAGGGGAGCCCAGAATATATTAACTGGAGTGGGGGGATGTCAGAATTGAGTTTTACCTGGGGAGGAATGGGGGGAAAACTCTGGGATTTGGGGGGAAATTTGGTTTATTGATGAGTGAAGCTATAACAATGTGCATTAAGTACGTGTGGCCTTACACAGGGCATGGCTCAAGCCCTGGTTGGAAACACCGGAGCCAGCATAATTTTCTTTTTGGAGGATGTGATTTTTTTGTAGCTCTTTTCTTTTTAGTGATGGTCAACCCTGGGCCAACTTAACAATCAAACTTGAATTCTGGAGGGCACTGCATCTAGCTTCCGTTGGCACCAGACATAGGCTCTTGGTGAACCAGGACCTGAAGGAGTGGGGAAACTGTTCTTGCTATATATGCCTCACCTTAAGTCCCACATCTTCTCTTTGTTATGTTGAAAGTGGCTGCTGTCACACACAATTTTATTTTATGATTAATAAGCAATAGGAGCAAACATGGCAAATAAAATCATGTAAATGTCCTTGGTAATAAAGAACAAGTGAAGAACTGTGTGTGTATCCTTGCACTATACTGAATCTAACATTTTATTCATGAAGTGCTATGGATACTTAACAAAATATGTAGGAAGACTAAGTCCCTGCCTTGAGGAGCATGCAGTCTGCAGTTGCAACCCAGTTAAGACGCTGATAGCATTGAAAGACAAACCAATAACGTTTTTTATGGAGGAATTTCAAGTTGAGAGCTTGCTAGTCCAGAGTGAAACTTTTTAAGGAAGAAGAGGAGACAAGTCATGAAGTTGTGGATAGGAGGAGAAAATGTAATGAGCCAGTTTTCCATTAAGAAATGGCTGCTCTTTCAAATACGTCACTAATTTATAATGTGGAAAATGGCCCATAAACATTCTTCAAGTCAGGTTAGTCCAGAAGAGGGTCAAATTTTTGGGAGAATGGTATTTATGCAGTTTTTTTGTCTTGTTTAGCATATTATTTTGTTGGAGCAGTAATGAATTGTATGATAATACATAATGTAAGACTTAAAGCAGAGCTTGCTTTAGCCCTTGAACTTAGGGGACAGGGTCATTTTGCAGAACTGTAATGCACCTGGCAAAGCACATCACTTTTTTTTATTTGTTTTTGGTTTGTTGCAAGCAAACTCTGTTCCTGTGAACCTGTTGCTCAGAAGAGAGGAAAAAAAAAAAAAAAAAGAAATGGACACTTTAAACCAGCTCCCAGTTCAGTCCACTAAGAGCAGCCCAGCTGCTTATGCATTAATGGTCATGAATGAAACTTCAGGAGAAGTGGTGTCTTCTGTTTGAGTATGTTACTAGCACTTTTTGCCTAATGTTGCTTCAAAGGAAAATCATTGCTGCCCAGCCATGATACTCTGCAACACCTGAGAGGCAGCTTGGGCAGATTTTAATTGAACTGAAAGTTGAATAGGATATTGGATTAAGGCTCCCAATTCAGTTTAATGCAATAAGCTTTATAGGAACAGTTACCTGAGACCCATCTAGTGACAGGGATGAGCAGTGACAGCGCAAAGAAACCTGTAGTTCTCATGTGAATTTAAGGATAACAACAGCTGTCATCTAGCCAAATCCCAAATGGGTTGGAGGGGTAAATTAGGAGAGGCAGGTGAGTGGAAGCTGAACAAGTGAGAAGACTATTTAAGGGTATGCCTTCACTAACAATGTGGCTGTGTAGTCACGGCACCAGTGCTGGGCGAGAGCTCTCCAAGCATTGTAAAAAAAAAACAACCCACCCCGATTAGGGTGGTAGCTACCAGTGCTGGGAGCACGGCTCCTAGCACTGGTGCACTATGTACACTGCCACTTTAGAGCGCTGAAACTTGCATTGCTCGGGTGTGTTTTTTTTTGCACCCATGAGCAAGAAGATTTCAGCTCTGTAAAGTGGCAGTGTAGACAAGGCCTAAGTGTAGTTAAGTGGGCTGGCTGGCAGGGAAGAGTTGAGGAAGAAGGAGATGCTGAATATGCATACTTAGCTGGATGGAGAAGGGGCTAACAGGTGGTAGGCAAAGTAGTGAAAATGATAGAGGAGCTGCTCTTTCTCTTTTTTTTTGAGAAAACAGTGGGTAGCAGTGTGAATGGAGTTTTGGAATCCCCTCTCAAAAGTGGCCATGATGTACCAAGATTTAGTTCCTCATGGCCCTATAGTAGGTGAAGGTCCCAGAAAGACTTATGAGGGTCCAATCCAGAGGACCTAGTCATCGTTTGCCAGACTTGCCACTAGAGGGATCAGAAAATGGGATTCTTTTTCTTTTGAACACTTTGGCTTTTGTTGAAATGTTCAGAATATGAAAAACATTTTTTTTCAGTTGCTGAAAACTAGAAAGCTTTTGAGGAAAACACACATACCTCAAAAATTTTCACTGAGTCAAAAATCCAATTTTCCATGGGGGAAAAATATTTCATAAGAATTTGTCTGTCCATACTTTCCACTGATAAATCTACACTTCCTGGACTCTTGGGTGTGAGAAATGAGGGGATGGGATCACAGAGGAAATGAATATGTGAGTGGAAATTAGTTCTAAACGGTCTTGTGCTGACTTGTCCACCATGAGTCTGGATGTACTTTCATCAGTTCCGTACAGACCTCTGGCCATTTTAATCTCACTGTTTTAAATAAAACTAAATTGAGAGGTGTTTGATATTCACAATTTAACTTTTACAATTGAAAGTGGGAGTTGAAAGTCACCATTTAGGCCATAAAGGGCAATCTGGGTCTCCAAACGTGGATTATGGAGTTAGAAGAGGGAGTGTTGGTTTTCAAAAAGGTTTTTTAATAATGAAGAAGAACTGGAGTCAGGTACCATGTGAGGATGTAACCTGGTGAGTTGCTTAGTCGGAAGGGGTGCTCCAATAGCCTACTAATGACCACTTTGTTATGAGTTATTACTGTAAAGATAGCTAATATTTAATTTCCCCCCTTCTTTCCCCCTGTTATAGTGGTCACAGGAGCTACTGATGGAATTGGAAAAGCCTATGCAGAACAGGTAAGCCTTTTTATTCCTTTAGAATGATTAGAACCGATATGGACTCTATCCAGACTCAGTGAAAGTGAAATAGTATAGTGCCATCCTGTCTCATGCAAATGCAAATTCTGTCATAGATCAGTGTTACCTGAAATGCCCTCACTTGTATTTTAGACTCAAATGCAGAATATGGAGTACAAATATCAGATACCTATATACTGTTACATGCACTCTTTCTTGGCTTTTGGGCTAGACAGAGACTCTGGACTGCAGTAGAACAAATAAAGGAATCTAATATAGCTGATTAGGTAACAGTTAATTTTGTTATAAACTGTGTTTTTGTTGAGCTATAAAGAAATAATTTAGTTTATTTGAGTTAAACATGGGTTTAAGAGCCTGTATTCTAATTCCCAAGTTCTGCCACTGACCTTGCTCTGTGGAGTTGGGAAAATTACACAACCCCTGCCTCGGTTTCCCTATCTATAAATGTAAATATTCACCTACCTCAGAGCAGAGTTATTGAAGATCCTTTGTAAGTGTCTTTGTGGTGGGGCAGTAAAGTACCATGTACTCAATCTGGTACTCAGTTTTATTTTTCCTTCATCTCTAGATATTTTAAATCATAATTTCTATATCTGACTTTCTCTGTTACCAGTCAATATATATTTTGTAGTATTTGACCCAAGTTTCATCTTTTCTTAAAGGTGATGCTGGCTAGTGATCTATTGCACAGTTGTGATTGAACTGCTCTGTATCTCTTTTGTTTCTTTCAGCTAGCAAAGCATGGAATGAATGTGGCTCTTATCAGCAGATCTCAAGAAAAACTAGAACAGGTTGCCAGTGAAATAAGTATGTGATAAACTCTTTTACATTTCAAAATTAACACATGAAAGCTAAAATACAGCTCCTTTGGCCTCTCTAATTCCACATGAAGACAATTTTATAATCATTAATAGATAGTTTTAAAATATTCTATAAACCTTAATTTTACATTCTTAATAATCTTACATCACTGTTACATAACACTTAAAAAACTTCATGAATCTGATAAAAAGAGAAGTGCCTAACTGATCAAATTTGTACAGTTCTCATCTCATTTCCAAGAGCAATTGGGGGTTAATTCTAGAATAGGATATCTTCAAAACTGTGCCTTTTCTCCTGGAATTCAAAACAATCCTAAACATATCTCCTTATGCTAATCACAAGTTGCAGTCCCTCCCTCTGGTTTTTCAAATAAAGAAATTAGTGATAGTGGGACAAATTAATCCGTGGTGTAACTCTGCTGATGTCAAAGAAATTACACCAGGTAGAAGTAGTCACATAACTTTTTAAATATTATTATAAGTGGAGCTGGTGGTGACGCTGTAGTTGAGATTGCAGAACACTTTCTATTACAAGACTGTTTTCAGTTGCTTATAACTTGGCCAAACTAACTGTTTAGTCTAAAACTTTCCATGCCAAGTCTTATCTTCGGGCTGAATTGTTTTGGAAAGTTTCAGAAAAACAATTCAGCCATTTCTGAAAATAAGGTTGGGGGAAATGTTTTGCAAATGTTAAATTACTGCAAACGTTTTGTTGAGGAGCTCTAGCACTTACATCCATGCTTTGGAGCAGATACTTGAAATTTAGGAAGGAGTTTACCTGGAGCCAGGTGCCTTTTGCTCTCGCTGTTAAAATTATACACAAATTTGGGTAAGTTATAAGTCTCTTTGAAAATTGCCAACTGCATGTGTTCAGCAGAGGCTTTTTAGATGTTGATATCTAATTTCTCAAACATTCCATTTGCACTGAGCATGTTCCAGCTCAGGGCTGCAGAAACTGAGCAGGACTCTTCCTGCAGTTGCTGCTCCTTGTATCAGATCAAGGAGACTGTCTTTCCAGTTTTCTTAATGCTACCAGTATTGTTGGCCAGGCAACATGAAGGAGAAGGAAGAAGCAGACAGACCAGAGAAGGGATGTGTTAAGAGATGGGACAGAAAAATCAGTAACCGTTACTGCACACTTTGCTCCAGAAAGTGGAATAGAACCCAGGATTTCTCTTAGGCTTGGTCTACACTACCCCCCTAATTCGAACTAAGGTACGCAACTTCAGCTACGTGAATAAGGTAGCTGAAGTTCGAAGTACCTTAGTTCGAATTAGTTCGAACTTACCTTGGTCCACACGCGGCAGGCAGGCTCCCCCGTCGACTCCGCGGTACTCCTCTTGGCGAGCTGGAGTACCGCAGTCGACGGCGAGCACTTCCGGGTTCGACTTATCACGTCCAGACTAGACGCGATAAGTCGAACCCAGAAGTTCGATTTCCAGCCGTCGAACTACCGGGTAAGTGTAGCCAAGGCCTTAGGCTTGGTCTACACTACCCCCCCCAATTCGAACTAAGGTACGCAACTTCAGCTACATGAATAACGTAGCTGAAGTCGAAGTACCTTAGTTCGAACTTACCTTGGTCCACACGCGGCAGGCAGGCTCCCCCGTCGACTCCGCGGTACTCCTCTCGCCGAGCTGGAGTACCGCAGTCGACGGCAAGCACTTCCGGGTTCGACTTATCGCATCCAGACTAGATGCGATAAGTCGAACCCAGAACTTCGATTTCCAGCCGTCGAACTAGCTGGTAAGTGTAGCCAAGGCCTTAGAATATGTGTCACTGTAGATGCACATGTGCTTCTTGTGTGCAGGCTCAGAATCCTTTGTAGAGCAGTGTCCAGTGGGGCCACACATGCATCTTATGCTGCCTTATATGAGGAAATAAATGATGGAGCAGAGTGGCATCAACCCTCCCTCTTACCACTTGTGTCAGTGAGACAGAACCTGGACTATATCCGACTCACTTCTGACATCCAGAACTTTCTCCAGTAAAGAATTGTCATCTTCATTTCTCCGTTTTTATTAATTTGTTTGTAAAATTTCTGTTGGGCAGTCCCTCCGCGCAAAAAAAAAAAAAAGAAAAAAAAAAAAAGCATCTAGGGCAGACGGGGGGACACATGCCCCCTTGTACAGTGGGGCAAGATGCTTTACACCAGCCAGTAGCTATGGCAGATTCTAAACTTACTGGGTTTAAATGCTGTCCTTCCTGCAATGGAGTAATAGCCATCATAGATGAACCCAGCAGATGCCTGTTGTGTCCCATGGAAATGCACATCCTAGCTAAGTGTGCTGTTGCCGCTCCTTTTCGTCCCACAACTGAAAATCCTAAAACACAAGATTCAAATGAGACTGTGGAGTAATCCATGACCGTAGCATCAGATCTAGGAGTGCAGATATCTTCTGTACAGGAAATGAAGAGATGATGTTTGGCAAGTGCTCTAAGAACTGATCACCACATCCCCATTTCCAGTAGGGAAGAGAAGGCAAAGAAGGTGCCAAACCCATTGGTGCCATTGTAAGCATCCCTGATACTAGCCAAATCTTGTCAGCACTGAAGGCCTCAGCACTGACTAAGGAGCAGAGGTACTGGCTTCATCCTCTGGAGTGGAAAGGCACTTCTCCAACAAGCACAAATGCAGGGTGTACTGCGCAACGTGTCCGTCCCATGCAGAAGATTCTACTGAGAGAGAAGACATCAAAATTCTCAACATCAAGGATAGCACCAAGACAGTAGTAGTGACATTGGGTTGTGGTAGACCGGTCCACCAGTACAGATACTGGCGCAGAGATCTGTGCCAGCACTGGTCTTGGAGGTTGGAACCCTTCCTGGTTCTGAAATATGCCCTCAATGGTTCGCCCTCATTGCTCCTCTCTGTACCAGACCTGGCCCTGGCCCCACTACCATCAGAGCTGGAACTGCACCCATCAGCACCACCATTCCCAGAGATCTAATTCTTCTCTCTGACTTACGCAGGGAACCATTGCCTTGAAAGACATGTGACACCAAGTCCCAGTGTAGGACTGACAATGGGTGGGTCCTCGTGGTCAGACTATTCCAATATAATGCACCACCTTGGGCATAGTGGCCCTGCTGGGGCCTGCCCTCGCTTAGATCCCTGAGCAGGATGACTTCACATACCTTGATGAAAAGGAGAGCTCAGTTGCCACTGGTATTGCTGTGAAGGGGACCTTCATCAGAACAGCAGGGAACCCCCCAAGGATGTAGCAGGAGTAGTGAGAGAGACACGCTAGCTCCCCTCCCCACTGAAGGTACCCTTTCCTCTCCAGATGAAGCAGTCACTGTGGCCCCAACCCCAGTAGTCAGTGACTTCACAGTGTTCTAAGAGTTAGTATCAGGGATAGCTGAGACACTAGACATTGAAATGACAGTGATCCAAGAAGACACACCCAAGCTATTCAACATCCTCAATACCCAGGGCAGCCTGGACCCAGCGAGGGCTCTTTGGCGTACCGTGGCCTCACTTCCGCTCACCTCCAAGTAAGTGGAAAAATAATACCAGTTTCCACTCAAGGGCTTTGAGCACTTTTGTCAATCCAACACCAGGGTTGTTTGCTATCTCTATCATCCAGGAGAAAACCAGATCCATGGAAGAAACTCCAAAAGACAAGGACCCCAAGAAGCTGGACTTGGTCAGTTGAAAGGCCTATTCCTCAGCTTTTAGTTTTCCATCATGAACTAGTGGGCTTTATTTGCAAAATAAAACTTTCCGATATGAGAGAGAGGGTAACCCTCTTCCGATTGTGACCTTGTGCAGGACTTCATGGAAGAGCTGAGGGATTCCATCAAACGGGGCCAAATGGTAGCCAACTCTGCTCGATGGCCATTGCAGTTGCAATGTGGTGGGCCTTTTGGCTTCAGACATCTGGTTTACCAAGGGAAGTCGAAGCCACAATTGAGGACTTGTCCTTCAAGGGTATGGACCTATTTAGCTCAAGAACCGAAAAGGCATTACATTGCCTCAAAGATACCAGGGTGACACTCAGATCCCAGGTCTTTTACAGCCCAGCACCATACACAATCTCTTCTGGTACCAGTCAGCACAGAGGTCATGGTTTTTTTTTTTCTCACAGTCAGCTCAAGTTCTTACTTAGACAAGTGACCTTGAGGGTTGAGGAGGTGCCCATCATCTTCCTTCTCCATCCATCCAGCAGGTTTGATGAGACTGTCGAGAACCACGTGAAGACCATTGCCAAGCTGACCTTCAGAAACTGTCACCCCTTTCCATTAGCCTTAGGCGAACATAACAGCTGACAAATGAGTGTTGGACATCGTTGCTCACGACTACACCATCCAGTTCACTTCCCTGCTCCCAATCCTTCCCTGTTCTCCATCCTTCTTTGGGGTCCCTTCTTGTGAGCCCCTTTTACTAACAGAAGTGACCTTGTTACTTCATGTACAAGCTGTAAAAAAGGTTCTAAAGAGTACAGTGAAACTGAACAAATTTGTATCCCTCCCCAGATTTGGGATAGTAATGCTTGCCTCCGTCACTTCATCACTCCAAGCCCAGGACTGGTTTGTGGCTCTTGACTTATAGGATGCATACTACCACATCGCTGTTCCCTCAGCCCACAGAGGAAGTACCTAAGATCCAAGGTGGGGCTGAACCCTTATCAGTACAAACTACTCACCTTTAGACTCTTCATTGGACTGAATCTTCATAAAATGTCTAGACATAGTGGTAGCGTTCCTAAAAAAGAAGGGCATTCACATCTACCCATATCTCAATGATTTGTTAATCAGAGGCAAATCACATCAGGTACTCTGGTAGGCCTTAACTGTATCCTCTCTTTGTTTGCATGGCTGGGACTCCTGGTAAACTGAGAAGTTCTGTCACCCCATCTCAGATGTTAGTCAGGAGCTAGGCTAGATTCCACCGTACCCAGTGCTTACGTACCCCAAGACAGATTATTCATGCTCTGACTGTCACAGAGCACAGTGATTTCAAACCAAATGATGGTACTGATCAGATTGATGATGGTAGGCCACGTGTCTGAATGTACATATGTGACTGCTTGCCAGAATTCACCTGAGACCCACTACAGCTTTGGCTCAGGTCAGTCTACTGCATTGCAAAGCATCAGGTGACCAATCATGGTGCCACCCCATGTACTTGCAACACTGACCCAGGTGACTGCTTCCTGAAAATGTTTAGAAAGTGTCATTATTACCTTGTTAAGTTGTAGAGCTTGGGTTCCCACAGTTGTAGCACTTGTGACTTCTTAACCTCCTCAAGTTGGGCCCACATAAATGGCTTTATATTTTTCATACAGCATTATTTGCTCAAATTGCACTACCTGTTAGTGAGGCTCTGTTGGATCCTGCAAAAGTAATTTGGCATCATCAACAAAAATACAGCTGACCTGTAAAAGGGCTGTTAAGAAATATTATGTTCCATCTGAAGATTTGGAGTTTTTCTCATCCTTTTCCCAACTCCCTAGTTGTTGAGGCTGTACATGAATGTTGAAGGCAGCACCATGCTAAATCAATGCCATACGATAAAGATCAGAAGTGTCTTGATTTTTGTTTTGTCACAAATTATATCAATCTGTGATTCTACAGTTTAGAATTGCCAGCTATCAACCGTTGATAGTGAAATATTCTCACACCAACAACTCAAAGTTCAATTTATTTATTGAGCATCTACCACCAGAGCAGAGGGACCAATTCCAGGCAGTAATTACAGAGGGTCAGCTCCTTGCCAGAACATCTCTGCAGGTCTCTCTGGATGCTGCTGCCACAGCTGCTCACTCTATTTCTACATTGGTGGTCATGAGAAAGGTCTGTTGGCTTCAATTCCCAGGATTTCCAAGGGAGGTCCAGAATACAGTCCTCCTTCAACAGCTTAAAATTGTTTGTGGAGAATACAGATAAGTCTCAGCATATGTTAAAAGATTCCAAGGCCACTTTGTGCTCTCTGGGAATTTACATACCTGTGTGTAAAAGGAAATTTAGTAAGTCCTAGACAGCTCAGAGACCTCATGCTGCTCAGTTCTCACTCTGAGAGACCACCTTGCCCAAAGAAAAAGGTAGCGGTTCCAGAAAGAGACTGCCTGCTACACAGGCACTGACCTCACAACCCTCATCATCAAAACTGGTGTTTTGATGGGGTGCTCGAGGTGGTTCTTATCAGCTGCAATTGTTGATGTGCATTTCTCAATTTGGGGACCTCCTTTCTTGTTTCCAACAAGCTTGGGAGCATATCATTATATACAAATGGGTTTTGGATATCATATCAGCAGAATACTCCATGCTACTCTACCACCTTTATCTTTATTTCTGCCTTTCCTGAACCAGCATATCTACCGAACAGGCACAGTATGGATTTGCTGGTCATGATTCCTCAAGAAACCCTATACCCATTAAATTCCTGGGCGGAGCCATTTAAGGAGTTCATCCGAGTTCCCTTTTCAATGCCTCGAGCTTAAGTCTTTAGTGACGAAAAGCCTCCACTCGCACTTCTCCATCCTCCTCTTGACCAGCTGAAAATTCAAGGAATATGGTCTTCTCAGGAGGCCATCCTATTTATAAACATTCTAGAGCTCAGGTCATATGACTAGCATCAAGGCTTTCTTGTCTCTTCGGAGCTTAACCGTCCAAGTGGTGACAGATAACATTACAGCAATGCTCTATGTCAACAGACGGGAAGTCAAGATCCTCTTCACTCTGTCAAGAAACCAGACATCTTTGTGATTGCAGAATCTGTTATCAAATTACACAAATTTCTCTCCACCTACCTGGTCCATGGAACATCCTGGCATACCAACTCAGCAGAGATTTTTCTGAAAACCATGAATAGTTCCTCAAAGACTTAAGTCCTCCACAACATCTTTCGTGGGTGGGGGTTTCCAAAAGTTAGGCCTATTTGCAACATATCACAACACACATTTAACATTTTCCTCCGGAGGGGCATGAGCCCACTCTGACAGGTGCTTCCTCATCCCGTGGACTCCAGAATTACTGTGTGCCTTTCTGTTCATGCCTATGATACTCGGGGCTTTGAGGAAGCAGAGGAAGGATATAGATCACATCATGATAGCCCTGGTATGGGCCAGGCAGTTTTGGTGGCTGGTGAATGTATCAGCACATCCACCAATCATCTTACGGATTCCGCCCAACCTGCTGCTACAGAACGTGGTGGAGCAGTTGAAGCCAATCTCGTTAGGGAGCAAGGAGAGAAGCTGGGCAGATCCTGTACTTATTTTCTGCTGATTGGTTTGATGTTGGGTAGATGAGTGTTTTGGGGCGCCTGGACCCTTCAAAGGCTGCACGGGAAACTTTCCTTTCTTCCCTTTCCGGTTCTGTCATTGTAGATGTGACGGTCACTGAGGCCTAGGAAAAGCATTGTTTGTAAACAAACAGCAAGTGGTAAATAACTAAGGTCTAAATCACTTTGCATTGAGTTGGCTTGTATAAAAGCATAAATATATAGCTACACTATTGTCCATTTTCACTTAATGTGCTGTGCACTTTAACAAAAATATCCGAACTAAAATGATGCTTTCTATTTGCTGGCCTTGCACAATTATTATGTAGTGCTAGTTATAAAAGACTAACAAAGCATTGCTGTCAAATTCTAGCTCTGAAAAAGTGGTTTCTATATTGAAACTTACAGGAAAAATAGCTACTATATCTTTGAGGGTACACTAACAATTAAGATGTTCCAAAGGCGCATTTTTTTAGTTTAATAGCCACACCACCTAGTTTCTGATATTGTATAGTATGGGGCTTAGCAAATGTTTGTTAAATAGCTTCAAAAAATAAAATAAACCTTTCCAAACATGGTGTAAGTTTTTGTTTGTTTGTTTTAAAAGGACACTTTCAACTTGAATCTCATGAAATTGATTAACTTTTTTAAAATTGATGTGGCTTTCAACCTTTCCAGACTACTATATCCCTTTCAGGAATCTGATTTGTCTTGCATATCATAAGTTTCACCTCACTTAAAAACTACTTGCTTACTTTCTCATTTTTACCATATAATTGTAAAATAAAGCATCTGGAATATAAATATTGTACTTACATTTCAGTGTATAGTATATAGAGCAGTATAAACAAGTCATTGTATGACATTTTAGTGTGTACTGACTTTACTAGTGCTTGTCATGAAGCCTGTTGTAAAACTTGGCAAATATCTAGATGAGCTGATGTACCCCCTGGACTAGGTTTTGTTTTTGTAATTAGGAAAAAAGGGTATACTGCTTAAACAATTCCTTAAAATATAAGTACCTTCTCCTTTGTTGCTAAAGGCCTTTTCAGGTAGGGTTCTTCTTGCTAACTGATTTTCCACGGAGATTCAGAAATTGACTCAAAATCAAATACACCAAGAATACTGAACGCCATCTTTTGTTAATCATAGATGTTACTTATAACATTGATAGGTACCACATTTTCAGAGAGGATTTTTTTTTTTCAAGTTGATGGTGTCCATTTTAATGAAAATAATTGCTTTAGAATTCTGGTTTTAAATGCACATACGGTTTTATACAGTCTAGCAAGCAGACAATAGTACAAAAGGTAAGAAGGAATAATTAAAGGGCATATGATGTGATGTGCCCTTTCAGACGTAATCAAACTAAAAATAGACATTAATTAGCATGAAGAAGCTATCTGGAAGCAGCAGTGTGATAGCTAAAAACACCTTAGAGGGGCAGTTAAAATTATGTTGGGGGGGAGGGGGAAGAGGGAAATTCGTAACATTGTCCATCACAATCCACCAAATGGTGTTGAGCTGGAAGCTGTAATCTTCCTGAAAACACTACTTGTAAAAGAGCTAAAGTATTTCCCTAAGCCACTTATGTGAGTATATGCAAATTTATATATGCAGAATTTTACATTTTAAAGTGGGACTATATTTGAAAAAGTCACTAACACCAGAAGATTCTTACTAGGTAGATAGGCACAATTTTTTGGTTATATTTACTACATCCGCGAGATTAAATGGGAATGGAAGGGAAAGTAGTGGAATATTCCTAGTCTCTAACTATACTCAGGGCACTTCAAATGCCAATAAGGCTTGGATCAGATTGTGCAGATCTTTGTAATATGATTCTTGTACGCTTTGATCAGCTGAAATAACTATGGTGACACTTTACTTTGAAGCATGATGATGACTTAACAGGCATTGGGATGAATAGAGGAAGTTCATATGCGGAGCTATTGTTACAGGCTATTTGTAGACTCTGGCAGACAAACTTAATCAATTTACACTTTATATTTTCACTTATCTTTGTAATTATAAGGGCTAAGCATTTTTATTTTTATGAAAGCTTACAGTCTGGGGCACAAGAATTGGTTTATTGTTTGTAAAGCCTTTTTGATACAAAGTGTTACATATGTTCATTAATCTAGTATTTACTATGAAATCCTTGCCTTTTTGCTGATCTGAGACTTTAAAAGCTAGCTTTCAAAAATGTATGTCCGTAACTGACACGTTAATGTAATGGAATTTTGGGGATAGCAAACAGAGTCGAGTATAAATAAATAAAAAATAAAATAAGAAAATGACGTACAAGAACTGTTCACGTGCACATTGTAACAACTCAGATTCCCAATAGGGCTCAAGAGCCTGTGGCTCTTGTGACTTAGAAACACATTTTATTCCAACATATTTATTTGAAGAATGAGGAGTATGTGAGAAATTAATAAAAATCTAGCTTCAGCTTTCAAAATGTATTGTTCTAAATAACTAGTTACACAGACAATTGCAGAGAGCTTCTGACCTCCTTACACACACTTTTGAATAATTGTTCCACTGCTTATGTTAACACTAAGGGAATGTGTAAACTTGGAGCTGGGGGTCTGATTCCTAGTTGACATAGACATGCTTGCACTAGCACGCATCAAGCTAGTGTGCTCAAAATACCACTGTAGCATGGGTAGCTGTGAGCAGTGGGGTTCAGGCAGATTTGTACTTAGGGTGACTAGCTTGTGCTGCTGCTCGCTGCTGCCCATCCAACCTCCGCTGTGCTGCTATTTTTAGCACACTAGCTTGCTGAGAGCTAGCATGAATGTGTCTCTAAGCTGGGAATCACACTCCTAGCTCCAAGTGTAGACATACCCTAATCTTTCTCACTTGTTTAGCCTGTGTTGAAAAATTGTTGTTACTCTTTTGATGCAAACTGTCTTTAAAGTTATCTATTTAGGTGATATGTCTAGCTCAGGGGTCAGCAACCTTTCAGAAGTGGTGTGCCGAGTCTTCATGTATTCACTCTAATTTAATTTAAGGTTTCGCGTGCCAGTAATACATTTTAACATTTTAATGTTTTTAGAAGGTCTCTTTCTATAAGTCTATAATATATAACTAAACTATTGTTGTATGTAAAGTAAATAAGGTTTTTAAAATGTTTAAGAAGCTTCATATAAAATTAAATTAAAATGTAGAGCCCACCGGACCGGTGGCAGGACCCGGGCAGTGTGAGTGCCACTGAAAATCAGCTCGCGTGCCACAGGTTGCCTACCCCTGGTCTAGCTAGTGCGGTATACATGGCAATGTTGTATATACAGTGAATTCCACTGGTATGAATTGAAACCAGAAATATTTTCTGGTACTTGACCAAAATATACTTACCTTCTAAATTTAACATAGCAAGCTTTCTTAAATCTTACCCAGGCATCTCATTATATGTTATGTGCTGAAACTGATACTATATGACATCCCTACGTGGAGCCTTCTGTTGCAAAACAAGCACAGACTGAACTGTTCTATCAACTATAATTTATTTCAACTTCTGTTTATTCCTTAGGTTACCAGTACTGCACTGTAGAGTTGTATGGAAACATCTGTAACTTAGTAGGCGTCTTGGTAGAAATGCTAGCATACCTGCTATTACATGGACTAGCCAAATTAATGTGCTTTAGTCTGCATCTTCAATTAGGGCAGCAGCATTAGTGTTGCTATTCCACAGCTGGCACTAAGCCATGTGGGAGTGTATTGCACCATAGCCAGACACTAGATGGTATCTCTTAATTAAAATACTTGGCTGTGTTTGTTTGTGTAGTTTCTTTAAAGCAGTAAGTGGTCTACAGAACTGATTATTGATTTAAAAAAAAAAAAGTTTGAATCCCATTTTGTTATATTGAGATAGCAGATGTTTGGGATGTTTTTCCATTTCCCCTAAATCAGTTCTTTTACTAAGTGGTTCAGAAATTAATGTTTTGTGTGTAGCTTTCATGGCTTAGACAATTAGCTGTCTGGTAGCCAGAGAAGTGGACACAGACTTTAAATGTTTCATAGCAGTATTTCTAATGCAAAAAAGGTAGAGCTTGCTCTTATGGTTGGGATCAGGAAGTACAGTACTCTCAATTTACTTCCTAAGGTTAGTATGCTGTGACTGACAGTCATTTGGTAACTTGCTGCCTGGGGTGAAAGAAGTCCTGGCAGCTAAATGTAATCATTAGGAAGAATGTTTAATTTGGGGGAGAGGGCTTGCATTTCACTAGCTCCTTGGTGCCCTAATCAAGGATTGGGTTTGTTGTGCACTGTACAAAAACAATCTCTCCCCCCGCCCCCCAGAGAGTTTACATATAGGTTTAATATAACACAGCAGATGAATGCAACTGACAAATTAGAGATATAGAGAAAGAGGAGGACAAGACAACAGTAACATTTCTCAGAGTAACAGCCGTGTTAGTCTCTAAGGTGCTCAAGTACTCCTGTTCTTCTTAGTAACATTTCTAGCTTTCTCTAAAATGTTCCTACAGCCCTAAGCAGACCTGGATAGATGACAGGACCTTCAGGGTCAAATGTTTGGATGAGAAGATGGTGTAAATAAAGGGTTGTGAGTTTTTAGGCAGCAGCAAACTTCTTAGGAAAAGACCACCTTATATAGAAGGGATGAGGTCCTTCTTGATAAATCCCTTTGCCCATCCATTCCAGCCCCAACCTTTAGAAGTGGAACCAAACTTCTAATATCAAGATTATCAAAGTTGTGGAGAGCTATTAAAACTACGAGTTAGAGGTGTGGTGTAGGTAAGCCAATAGGTGCTGAAGAGTCCTTGGAGTAGACAGAGAGAGATTGGCTAGGGATATTAAAAAGGAAATTCTGTATCTGGTTAAAAAAATTGGTCCAATTATAACTCCTCTGGAAGAGGGACAGATTGAAAGCAGCACATAGGTGTAGGCTACAATGAAGTATGTGGGAAAATAGTTAAATATACATAAACACACTAAAAAAGAAACTACAAATATCTATCCCAGTGCAAAAAACTTACAAGCAGAAATAGGTGAATTAGTTTGAGAAGCAATGGAAGAGAACCTTGAGATAATATGCATAATATGGAATGTGGTGAACTGACAAAAATAATGGAATGCTGTAGTACCTGGAGATAAACTAGACCTGAACTTTCATGTTTGTGTATATCCAAGTAAGATTTATGCAGAATTGCACTTTAGAAGATATGGCCCATGTTGATTTTGTATTTATTTGCCTTTTCCTATAGTAACAGTATAAAATAGTTAACAGTTAAAAACCCTTATACTACAGTTAAATATTTTTTGGAGGTTATAGTTGTTGTCTGTGGAAATAATATTGATCGTCTACAGAGCAAATGCTTTTAGTTTAAGATTTACAATAAACAAGATATAAGTTGTTTAGAAGTAAACATGGAATTACAGGCCCTAAAATGGGATTGAGAGACCATTGCAAACGGGATTGATTTAGTTTTTGGTGCAGGCTGTTCACAGATTCCTTCACTAGTACATTTTGTGTCTTGGTGATTAATGTTCACAGTTTTTGTGACTTCACTAATGGTTTAATCACCATGAAATTTGGCTGGGTCAGAGGGGCTGCTTAAGGGTAAGAACATCTGTTTAAGTAGAGAAATTGTTGGGACCTTGGTATAAGATTTTATCAAGAAAGTCCAGAGAGCTAACATTCTAAGGATAAAAGTAGGCATGTAAAAGGTTAAGTGGTAAGCATTAGGCTTACTGTTAACCCCGGAGGCCCCGTGCTGGCCGGAGTACGGCTGGCCGGAGCAGCCCCAGCTGCATTGGGCTGGCTGGCCGGCCAGCGGAACCCCAGCCTCGTCCAGGCCGGCGGGATCCCGGCCCCAGCCCCCACCGTATCAGGCTGGCTGGAGCAACCTCAGTTAATTGGTTAAATGATATAATTTTAATAGCTAACCGGTTGACTTTTTAAACTGATATTTACATCCTTAGATACAAGCATTTTTATTTAAACAGCGAGCCACCACCACCATCACTGTGGGGAATAGCGTAGGAAGAGTCTTGAGGGAAAATACTCAGCAGGTATAACGCAGACTTTTCTAGTCATGAGGTGGGTAGCATGAAGAGGCAAATGAAGCAGGTACTGGGGGTAGATGAAGAGAGCTGAGATCTGGGTAGGGTTGAAGTTGTGAAGAACCTAGAAGGAGCAAAGAAGCAGCCTGAACTTAGTGCAGAAGCAAATTAGAAGCCTGTGTACAAGTTTCAGGAGGATTGGTGATGATCAGAGGAAGACTTGGCATCGATAGCCTGGAGGATTCAGAGGGATGAGAGGTGGGGAGGGCAACCAGCGAGAAGCTACTATCATTAAGATGTGAGGTGTCCAAATATAAACCAGGGTTGCACAGTAGGGATGAAGTGGAAAAGTTAATTGTAGTTATCATTGAGGAAGTAGAGGATGTGTTGAGATTCAGGAGATGTGGTTCAATAGAGGACTGCCTAAGGAATTGAAGTATTCAGGAATACCATGTGTTAATCCACTAGTGTTGTTTGAAATCTGGACTACTATTCGAAACATCTGTATTTGTTACAAGCTGTTGGTGGGCTGATGTAGTATAACTGGCTTACTGGGTATTAACTGATTCACCTTCGAAGAGGTAATACCATCTTAATAAGATAGTGTTGAAAGAGAGAAAATAAAAATAAAAAACCCTTGAACCATTTCTGACCCCATCTTAAATATTTGTCTTGAGTTGGGTAGTGATGTGACCTTGAATATACCTGTTGAACAGAACATAAATTCCAATACTAAAGTAATTTTTACTGTAGATATTAACTTTACTGTTTTTCATTTTTCATTGTATTGCTTCTTCTGGCTTCACATTATAGAAGATGATACACATTAGTTATAGCTGCATAGTTTAATCATTGTAAATCCATTTCTTTAAGGACTTGCTAATTTTCATAAGCTTTGAAGACCGATTGCATGGAAAAGCTACCATCAGTGATATAGAACTTCATAATTATCTCCATTCAGCATCAGGTCTTAGCTTTTTTGCTTACCTCTTTTGTCATTCAGTATCTTTGTATGCTTTTATAAACCTTTTTTTGTTTTGTTTTTAAAGACTCCCCCAAGTATTGCTAATAGGGCAGTCAAGCAATTAAAAGAATTAATCGTGATTAATCACGCTGTTAAACAACTATAGAATACCATTTATTTTAAATATTTTTGGATGTTTACTACATTTTCAAATATATTAATTGTACAGTGCTCACTTTATATTTTTTATTGCAAATTGCACTGTAAACAAAAAAATTGTTTTTCAATTCATCTCATACAAGTACTGTCGTGCACTCTCTTTATCATGAAAGTTGAACTTACAAATGTAGAATTATGTACAAAAAGTCCTGCATTCAAAAACAAAACAGTGTAAAACTTTAGAGCCTACAAGTCCACTCAGTCCTACTTCTTGGTCAGCTAATCAAGCAGACAAACAAGGTTGGTTACAATTTGCAGGAGATAATGCTGCATGCTTCTTGTTTACAATGTCACCCGAAAGTGAGAACAGGCGTTCGCATGGCACTGTTGTAGCTGGCATTGCAAGATATTTACATGCCAGATGCGCTAAAGATTCCTATGTCCTTTCATGCTTCAACCACCATTCCAGAGGACATGCGTCCATGCTGATGATGGGATCTGCTTGATAACAATCCAAAGCAGTGCGGATTAACACATGTTCATTTTCATCATCTGCTGTGAAAATGTTCTTAAAACAAACATGTGCTGGGTCATCATCCGAGACTGCTCTAACATGAAATATATACAGAATGCGGGTAAAACAGAGCAGGAGACATACAATTCTCTCCCCAAGGAGTATAGTCACAAATTTAATGGACACTTTTTTTTTTTTTTTTTTTAATGAGCATCATCAGCATGGAAACATGTCTTCTGGAATGGTGGCTGAAGCATGGAAGGGGCATACAAATGTTTAGCATATCTGGCATGTGAATACCTGTTCTGACTTTCAGGTGACATTGTAAATAAGAAGCAGGCAGCAGTATCTCCCATCAATACAAACAAACTTGTTTGTCTTAGCGATTGGCAGAATAAGAAGTAGGACTGAGTGGACTTGTAGGCTCTAAAGTTTTACACTGTTTTGTTTTTGAGTACTGTTATGTAACCACAAAAATCTGCATTTGTAAGTTACACTTTCACGATACAGAGATTTTCAGGTCTTGTATGAGGTGAATTGAAAAATACTGTTTCTTTTGTTTATCATTTTTACAGTGCATATATTTGTAATAAAAAATCATAAAGTGAGCACTGTGCACTTTGTATTCTGTGTTGTAATTGAAATCAATATTGAAAATGTAAAAAAATCCAAAAATATTTAATAAATGTCAGTTGGTATTCTACTATTATAAGTGCGATTAATCACAATTAATTTTTTAAATCGTGATTACATTTTTTGAGTTAATCGCATGAGTTAACTGCGATTGACAGCCCTAACTGCTAAACAAAACCTAATGAAAAATACTTTGAGGAATGTAAGAAGTGAGTCATTAGTGATGGTGTCTGGCTTGTTTAAATAATGTGCATTTCATAGAGCCCCTTAATGGCAATGAAAATTGCTGAAAATACTGTAAAACAATAAAGACTGTACGTATGCAGTAATGTCCTGTTTTGATGCTTCATCCACCCAAACCACTTGTCCACATTTGATACATTTGTTCCCTTTAATTCACTTCCTGTAGGATTTCACATCTGTATGTTTTTAACATTCGAACAGATGTGTTCAAAAATAGAATCTCTTCAACATCTTTTTACTGAGAAGGGGGAAGGTGAACTTGATTTTCTTCTGACACGATCACAAGACTGCTGCTGCAGTAGGGGCTTAATGCTGTTTACGTCGTCATTTTACATAGCAACATCTCCCTAGGGATTTTTAAACAATGCAGCTGTTCATGAAAGATGAAGAGGGGGAAAAATAGTTGCATCTGCCATTAGGGTTATTAAAAAAAAAAAAAAAAAAAAAAGCCGCAAGCAAAACATTGAGTGCAGTAGATTCATGATTCTGCATGAATGGACAACAGAATCATGGGAGCTGCTATTTTTTTTTCTTGAATGGAAGAGAGCATCATGGGAATGTGGCTGCTTCTAATCTTTTTGTGAATGATTCTTTTCCATTTAAATTGGCACCATTTTTATGAATGATTTAAAATATTTTTTCCGCAACTATTCTTTAAAATGTGCATAAATTACTGAAGGAACACTAAAATAGTGCTTTTTTCATCTAATTTAGACTATTTTGGTCACTACCTTTTGTTTTGCTGATGTCCAAGATGGCATTGTGCTGATTTTAATTTAATGTAATTACACCTCTACCCCGATATAACGCTGTCCTCAGGAGCCAAAAAATCTTACTGCATTATAGGTGAAACTGCGTTCTATCGAACTTGCTTTGATCCGCCAGAGTGCGTAGCCCCGCCCCCCCGGAGCACTGCTTTACCGCGTTGTATCTGAATTCGTGTTATATCGGGTCGTGTTATATTGGGGTAGAGGTGTAATTTAACTTGATGGAAAGAGAATTAGACTACAGAAATATTTTATCCTTAAATCTTGAATAAAATGTCAGAAATTATAACAATGTAATTTGTTCCACCATGCTGCAAGAGTGGAAGTGACACTATGTTGAAGGTTTTTGTTGGCCTTGTGTAAACTGTAGTTGTATCTTTTTTTTTCCTACTTTCTTTCCTCTGTGCTCTTCTGGCTCCTTGGTTTCTTAAACATCAAAAGAGTCAGGGTTAGGGGTGGAGATGTAGGGCAACAGGAATCTGCGTACACTTAAGCTGCAGCACGTTCTGCACAAATAGTCTTTTGCTAATGTTAGTGAGCCACTTAAACTGCATAAATATTTGAAGTACAATGGTCCCTGATCCCATTGCACTTCAACTCTCAACATGTAACAGATACACGAAATTTGCTTCTAACTTTTGGTTGTTGTGTGGTCTGTATTAACCTGTGTAATTTGCTAACTCCCTGGACCCTCATGAACAGAAGGTGCTGAATCTTTCGAGGTTCTTGTGGTGAGAGAGTACTAGTTGTATGCGTCTTTAAAGAGTTGGAAGATTTTAATGGTACGCTGAAAGTTTATGCATAAATCAAAAAAACAACCTAACAGTAGAACACTTGCCCTTGATAAATGAATGTGACACTGTATAACAATGTTTTGAACTAACAGTATAGTAGTTTGTCTTAAACCATAATGACTTCAGTATCCTTCATATTTTTAAAATTGGAATGGCCAAGTCCTTTAACTTAACTGTATTCAACTTTTTTGGTTTGTTTTTGTTATTTTTCAGAAGAGAAATTCAAAGTGGAAACAAAAATTATTGCCGCAGACTTTGGTGAGAGAGAAGATATTTACAGTAGAATTGAAGCAGGACTGGAAGGCCTTGAGATTGGTGTTTTAGGTTTGTATCTGATCTGTTTCTAGATTTTTACGTGCTGGAGATTTTTGTCTTGGTATCCCTAGTAGTTTGCTCCCCTCTGCCCCAGTATTAAAGTTTATTGAAACCAGCCTGCAAAAGCTGTGGATATGACTGAGCTGAAAAAAGTGAAGTGACTGCATTCTAGATAGTTCTTATTATGGCCCTGATGCCTAAAAAGCATCCCTATTCAGGAGAGCACTTACTCCTGTACTTCAGTTCTTTTCTGAATCAGGGTTCTTCTGATGATGCATTTTTGGATGCTTTATTTTTATTTATATTACTAAAGGCTCACCTTCGACTCTGTGCCTTTAATACTTTAAATACTCAGCTATCTAACCTAGTAGCAGATTGGAAGCTAACCAGATCCCAAGATTATGAACTTTCTAAACCAGAACAAATACATATGGAATAGTTTTGCATTTCAGAAAAAAAATCAATAATATTTCTTAGGCGTAGGTAATCCTGGATTTCTGTAGCCTCAAATTGGGGCGGTCTGTGCTAGCTCTGTGGTATCCATTGCAAATGTCCCAAGGTTCTTGAGCTGCTTAAACTGTCTGTTGGCAGTTGTAAAGTGTGTTGCCTTTAAGAGGGCACCAGCACCTACTAGGGCAATTCTTTTTTTTTTCCCCCCCAGATAATGTGATAACCCATTGTCTCTTTAAAACTGGCAATTTACAGATTCAGATTATGGCTAATCCATAAAGGCAGTATTTTACTGATTGCCAGAACATCAAGTTTGTTTTAAAGATGCAAGGCAGCGTTATAGATTTCTGTGACATTAATTGCTGTCCAAGGTCCATGTTCAATCTTCTGCCAATACGTACTGTCCGTATGGGTGCCTGAGAAGACCCCTAACCAAGCTAATTAGGCACTTAGCTACACAGTGCGTATTCTTCTTTGGAGCCTCACTTGGGCTGATATGCAGGAGTAATTTGGTGGCAGCTCAGTACTCACTATTGCACGATAGGGTTCCTTGCACTGTGTCCTGGTTACTTTTAACCTTTCACTTATATACACCATAGTCTGCATCTACACTGGGCAGAATCAAGACCCCTGTGATTGCAAAGTCATAGCACAACTTTGGACAAAAGTATTTACAGATTAAAATCCTTGTAAACTCGTTTTTATTTGGAAGTTACTTCTCACCCACATGTAAAGGCTAGAGTTTGCATAATGTTTTGCTGTGTGTTCAAAACAGCATCTGTCAGTGACTTTGAACATGTGCTAACTGCAGCAATATGTTAAAGAAGCAGAGATGAGAGATTTTCCTTGCACCACTTTAAATAGTGGGCTTCTTAAATGAAATTTGACAAACTTGACACTCTCCAGGTCAGCAAACTCAACTTTTTAGGTAAATACACAATTTTCTGTCACTTTCCATCTGGTTTCAATTTTATTTTAAAAAAAAATTTAGTTAATTTTAAGATGGCTACAAAATTTACTAATGAGAGCCACCAATGATGAGGGCTGCACTCCTACCACCGCCAATTCCAGTACTGAACTGAGTGTGAGCAGGTGAAAGCAAAGCCAAGGGCATGACTGACTAGGTTTCTTGTAAACTTCCCTCTATTTCCTGCTCACAAAAATGGACCAGGCAGACAAGTCAGGAAAATTCCTCAAGTTCTGTGTTGATGCCCATGATCATTCCTGTGGATGAGGTGGTACTCTGAACATGAGATGCCCAAAATTGTTAGCTCTATCAAGTGATTTGCTATGCTCATGTTTTGTGGAAATCTTTATAAAATCACCATCAATTTCAAACTAGTTTTGCTTGCATACATTTCACAGATGAATCCCTGACCGTCCTTTTTGCTAGCAGAGCCAGGCTTTGGGTTCCATAAAGGAGAATTGCATTTTTAAAGTTGGCTTCTAGTTTTTCCCTTGCAGATAGCCCTGGAAATGGAAATGGATTGCTAAAATTGAAAAGATTACATAGTTGGTCTCCATTCTGCAGTGAAAGGTTGAGTGGGGGGAAGATGTGGAAATTTAAATATCTCCCTAACACACACTTACTTATGAGTTAATTTTTCAGAAAATCCTGAAAAATCATGTCCCTAACTCTTCACACTACCCTGAGTTGTGCCCTACTCATAAAAAGGCTGATAACTGTGGCCAAAACTTTGTTATATTTAGGATGATGGGTGGCAAAAAAGTGTGCCTCCCGCTCCTCTTCCCCTCCCTCCCCCCCGCTAATACTGACACTGCTTGTTAAAACTTCTATGCTTCTGAGGGTATATCTACACTGCAGTAAAATACCCATGGATGGCCCCGAACAGCTGACCTGGGCTCAGGCTGCAGGGGTATAAAATTGCAGTGTAGACACTTGCACTGAAGCCTGGGGCTCTGGGACCCTCCCCCATCACAGGGTCCTAGTGCCTGGGCCTCCAGCACAAGCCCAAATGTCTGCACTGCAGTTTTATAGCCCCATAGTCTGAGCTTTGTGAGTCCAAGTCAGCTGACATGGGCCAGCGATGGGGGGGGAGGGGGTGGGTTATTGCAATGTACACATACCTGGAATGTGCAGCACACTTGCTAATGGTCTGGAGGATGTTTATTTCTCCTCATTTCCAGCTAATGTATTTTTAGGATTCTTGTAAAGAAATTTACATGGATAAGTAGTTGCTGTAAAGGGGTTTGGAAATCTTGAATAGGAGAAGTGTACTTGAGACAGTCTTGGAATGAAGTTTAATAGCCTCTGCTTATAACTAATCTTCTGTCAGTTTCCTCCACATATTTCTAATATCCTTGATATTGAAATGAGTTTTCAGACACTATCTTAAAATGCAACCTTTTGCTGTCCATGCAACTGAGACAAAGATCCCATGACACTTCTCATAAAAATGTTTGTCTCAGTGTCATTGGCCGGAAAATTTCCCTTCTCCTTCATAAACTCCAACCCCAAAGGTGAATGCATTTCAACAATGCTGTTAATATATTAATAGTACGGTACTTTAGGATCCTATGGGATGGAAGGCACTATAGAAATGTAAAATGTTGCATCCACAACAACTGATTATGGTGTGTCTATAGATTGACTTCAGTGGGTATGTCTACATTGAAATGTAAGCCCAAAAGTGAGTGGAATTCAAGTTAGCAGACTCTGGCTGTGTTAATCTAGGGGGCTTGCGTGTCTACACTTAGGCTTGGTCTACACTAAACCCCCAAATCGAACTAAGGTACGCAACTTCAGCTACGTGAATAACGTAGCTGAAGTCAACATACCTTAGTTCGAACTTACCGCGGTCCAGACCCGGCAGGCAGGCTCCCCCGTCGACTCCGCGTACTCCTCGCGGCGAGCAGGATTACCGGAGTCGACGGGGAGCACTTCTGAGTTCGATTTATCGCGTCCAGACAAGACGCGATAAATCAAACCCAGAAGTTCGATTGCCTGCCGCCGAACAAGCGCGTAAGTATAGACAAGCCCTTATTTGTAAACTCCAGGTTAGGAATTATTGAACTGACAGTCCCAACCTGGGCCTCCAATGTCTACACTGTATTATGTGTGCCCAAGTCTAGCCACCATATCCCAGACGTTCAGTGCCCTCCCAGAATGTGGCCACTCTAGCCCTTTGTTCATGTTGCAGTGTGGGAAAATTTTTGTCCAGAGGACAAAGAAAGTTAGTGTGTGTGGAAGTGTGAGATACTTGTGCCTTGGGAGTCTGCCAAGATTTCACTGGGGCTGCATTTATACTGCAAAGCAATACAGCTTGAACCCTAAATTGTGGTTTGGCTCAGGCTCAGGCCCTCCACCTCCGTGAGGCCTTGGGATCCTGGATTCGTATGTAGATGGAAGGGGATTTAGGCTTGAGCCTGAGTTTGAACCCTGGGTTTACACTGAAGTGTAGGCTTGTTCAGTGAGGTCAACTGAAATGTATATGAAACAGAGATTCTGTTTTCATGTTACTGTCTTTCATAATGAAGTCAAAATTGAGAATATATAAGACAGAAGCAGCATTGTTTGAGTGGGATTAGAAGTTTCCATGATTTGTTAGTGTTTAGATTACTAGAGTATGAATATTGGCTTCATATCTGGGCTTGTCTACACTGGCAATTTACAGCACTGCAACTTTCTCGCTCAGGGGGAAAAAACACCCCCCTGAGCGCAGCAAGTTTCAGCGCTGTAAAGCGCCAGTGTAGACAGTGCCCCAGTGCTGGGAGCTATGCCCGTCGTGGAGGTGGCTTTTTTAGAGCGCTGGGAGAGCTGTCTCCCAGTGCGCTGCCGCGACTACACAAGCCACGTTAAAGTGCTGCCACAGCAGCGCTTTAGCATTGTTTGTGTAGACTAGCCCTCGGAGAACAATGCTGAAGTACTGCTTTCAAAAATTAGGTTTAATCAATTAACAGATTCTCTATTAATTTTTAAATGCTGCCAATGGGGGGAGATTTCACAGGTCTGAAGAATGTGAAAACAACTTGTGGAACAGTTTGCTATGGTGAATCCCCGTGTAATGAGCCTTTGAATAGACAGAGAAAGCAAAACACAAACCCTTTCAAAAGGCAGATAAGCTTTGTCAAAAACATGCACTGCTTAATGTACTAAGATTGTCATTAATGAGATTTCTCCTGCACTCATATTCGTGCTCCCCCCTACCCCCAAGCTATTGAAGCTCTTTGACAGAGTGCCTTCAATGAGTTCTCAAGTTGCTGCTCGTGTTGGTTACTGCTGCCATCTACTGTCCTGACACAGCAATTGCTGATTTAGGAGTGGTGTTAATTTGTCCATTTCAGTGTATTTCACTTTCTAGGGCTCTCTTCTGCTACAAATTGTGTGTGTGTGTGTGTGTGTGTGCGCGCTGTTTTTTCTTCACAGAAATTACAAGATTGGCAGAACCACGGTGGTGGCCTATGAACAACTAGTAGTCTGAAGAGCTTGTTGCAGATGTTTTGGGTGGGGAGGAAAGTAGGCCTCTCCTAAAGGCAGTGGGGAAACTGGCACGTTTAGTCTTTGAAAAACTGTAAACAGTTTTCATGTAGGATGTTGCCAGGAATTGGGGTGTGTCCCTTGGCTTTTCATTTAATTCACGTGAGTTACGCAATTGTACCTCTGCACACTTGGTACAGTTTTGTCCAGGAGAAGGGTCTTTGGGATGAGAAGGATTAAAATGCAAGTTAAAAATAATTGGGAATATTCTTTTAACAACATTTTTAAAAGTAAAGTATAATGGTGTCTTCTACAGTTAGTCGTGAGTTTTGTCTAAGTGTTTGTACTGCATTCCTTATAGAGGGTGCTGGGTTACCAGCTGTTCCTTGTCTTTGTGCACTCTAATGGACTAGTTCAAGGGCTGCTTCTCTCCTCTGTATTTAAAAATAGAAATTGAGTGAGAATTACAATGATTAGCTTATATTTAAACATTAAGTTTGCTTACCTGCTTCTGATCCCAATAAATTAACCTTAAACTGCATTAAAACACTGGAGAATGATTGATTGTAACTTGGGAATGGAAGGCTCAACATGTGAAGGTGGATGAGTTCTACAAACTAAGATCGTTATGTGAAGAGAGGGCATTTGACTGTGGATTTAGTGGCAGTAGATTGAGTGCTTGCCTCAGTCTCTGGTTTATGTGGTCCATGCCAACACAAACTGTCTTGCGCATAGCATGTTGAGGCTAACTTGTTTTACATGCAAAATGGTCTAACTATGCATGCTGCAAATTTCAAAAGGGGAAAGCTATATATTGGGAATAACCACCTCACTTACAGGAATGTTTCCTGTGTTGTACTATAAAGCTTAGGAGGAATCCGGTAGGACATATGGAAGATGACAATTACCATTTATATGGTCAAAAAGAATTCCAAAAATTATATTTAAGTGTCTTATGTGTTCACCCTCGCACTGTCCACTAGTACATGTGAGTGTGTGTACCATGTAGTAAATGTGACACGCCACAAGGGCATAAAGGACACAGTTATAAAACATCTGAATGTGGAATTGTTAACTTTGAAATGAGATTGCTCATTGCAAGTCATCAAAGCTTCAGAATTGGAATGACAGCAAAAACAAGTAAAACTTGTTGTTCTTTGTTTCAGTCAACAATGTGGGAATTTCATACACTTACCCTGAATATTTTCTTGATGTTCCAGACCTGGATAATGTAAGTGTTGCTATGTTTAACTTAACTCTTCTGCAGTTTTCTTACCTTAATAGTAAACTTGTTTTAGATTTCTGTGCGGAATGGAATGCTTGTTAAATGGGGTAGCCTGGATGTAGTTGTAAGAAATACAACTTCAAGGCTAACAGCCTTACACACACAAGATTGGGAAATTCCAAGAGATGATAGAAGCTTAGCCTTTTTTAGATACTTGCATATTTTTTGTTCTTCCAGAACAAAAAAATTGCACTTATCCATTTGCAATTACATGTAAAAAATGTAACTGAGCTAAAGTTGCTATGGGATCCATATCTGAATTTCATGGCTATTGGGTATGATCTCAACTTAATGTTACTCTTTTTTGCACTCTTTTACTTGTTTTTTAAAAAGTGAGTGAAGGCAGTGAAAGCGAGTGATCCATTTGAAAAAATACAGAATATTTGCAGATGTTAAACTTGTGTGGACATGAGTTTTTATGACAGCTTTAAATACTGTTTTTCAAATTGCCAGGGTTCATACTTCAGTGAGTACTAAATACATACTAAATTAGAACATGATAAACAAAACCGAATGCAAAGTTTCATGCTTCAAAATATACATATTTTTTAGAAATCTGTCCATTCTTTGTTCAATTCTCATGGTCTGATAATTCAAACAGGTTAATGGACGTATTCATTCTTTTGGGTTCACAGTTAAATAAGCTTTAAAATCTTCAGTTCGTTGAAAGTGTTGTAATGTATCTTCATCTAATGACTAAAAAGCTTGTCAGTAAGTGAACTAAAAGACGAAGCAATATACACCTCTACCTCGATATAACGCTGTCCTCGGGAGCCAAAAAATCTTACCGCGTTATAGGTGAAACTGCGTTATATTCAACTTGCTTTGATCCACTGGAGTGCGCAGCCCCACCCCCCCAGAGCACTGCTTTATCGCGTTATATCCGAATTCGTGTTATATCGAGGTAGCGGTGTATAGGCAAATGATAGCCATTTAAAAGTATGTAATATATTAAAAGCAATCATAATTTAATGTTGTTCAGTGGTCAGCATGTCCAGAAAGCCAGAATTTACACAGCCAGAGAGTGTATAAGTATGTGATAGTATAAGGAAGTGTGTCACAACTGTGATATATATGCACAGTTTGCATTAATAGAATTCATAAACAGGTAAAAATAATCCAGTAAAACAGTTGCGGTACTAGTCCACTCATTTTTTATTCTTCCAAGTTGTTTCTTTAACACTGGAAGCAATTGCAGATTTTCTTAACCATAATTTTTCCTACCCTATTACTGCCTCTCTGCATCCTCTTCTATTGAAGCAGGTGTGAATAGGTATTGACCACAGGAAAGTAGTCTTCAGAGCACACAATGTGAAATGAGGATAAATGTTAGTTCACAATCCAGAATGCCAAATTATCCCACTTACCTTTTCAATGTAAATCAGGTGCTCACTCTACATTACATAGGTAATTAAGCAGACTTACTGTATATACAACTAAATACACTGCTTGCATGTTTGTGGTGAGATATCTTTCAATATCTAAGGGTACATCTACACTACGGGGGGAGTCGATTTAAGATACGCAAATTCAGCTACGTGAATAGCGTAGCTGAATTCGACGTATCGCAGCCAACTTACCTCGCTGTGAGGACGGCGGCAAAATAGACTTCTGCGGCTTTCTGTCGACGGCGCTTACTCCCACCTCCGCTGGTGGAGTAAGAGCGTCGATTCGGGGATCGATTGTCGCGTCCCGACGGGACGCGATAAATGGATCCCCGAGAGTTCGATTTCTACCCACCGATTCAGGCGGGTAGTGTAGACCTAGCCCCAGTGACTGACAGCCTAGACCCTTGTCAGTCTGGGTGTATACCTGATTCTGACAGAGATAAGGGGTAGTGAGGGTGCTAGATTTCCTGCTGGAGATGGAGTTTTTGCTGTAGTGCATGTGGCTTTTTTAAATTGTTATGACACTTAGAGCCCTGGACAGTTTAATATTTATCAAAATAATTTTTTCGATAAATCTGTTTTTTTCCTGCAGACAATCAATAAAATGATAAACATTAACATCATGTCTGTTTGCAAGGTAAGTGCCCTCTTCCTGATATTTGCACTTAAAACTCTTAAGTATTCTAAAACAATAAACAATGTTGATTCACTTGCTACCAGTAAATTGCTTTCACTTCCTTTGAGCTATGCAGTTTCTCTCCTCCTTTTTAATCTCTCAAGAATTGCTACGTTTAGTGTGCACTCTCCTACCTGCTCACCAGACTGTTCTCCAATTATGTTGCATAGAAAACAACTTAATATAAATGATACACAAATGTTGCTATAAAAGAGTAAGATGTGTACTTAAAACAAAACCTCATGATCTTTCACATTCATAATCCTGTCTTTCTCATGTCCTTGCACTTATCTCTCATCCCTTGCTGTCCTAGACTGAAAGCTTCTCTGGGCAGAGAAGTCCTTCATTTTTTTTTTTTTTTATAAGGTTCCATGTGCACTTACAGCACAACAGTTAAATATTGTGTTCACTATGTGAAATAAACAAGTAGGAAACTACTTGCTGTTGTGGATTATTGTACAAGGAGTCTGTTTTAACTTTTGGAATGCCATTTTTGAAATTATTTCTCTCCCCTTCAATGGTGTCTTGAATTTTTTTGATAGTTCAATTACTTTTTCTTTTGGAAGAAATCAGTCTGAATTCAGCCTTAAGTGCAAGAGCATAAATGTTTTCTTGTTTGTTAAAACCAAGTCTGTGGTGTGGGACAGTGAGCAGGGGAAGAGGATGTGACATTTTTTCTTTACCCAGGTGTGCTAAATATATCAGACTTTTAATAGGAGATGGAGATGATACCAGCTTCTCTATTGCTTAGGAAATCCATGTTGGTAAGTTGAGGAAGCATGCTGGAACAAATATGTTACTACTCAGCACTAAGATCCTATTTGCTTTTATGCATATAGGATGGAAGAAAACTTGAAACTCTTCTGACAGCTAAGGGTTAACTTTTTGTCTCCTGTTGAAACCAAAACTGGGTGAATTTAGTTGGAGTTGTGGCTGCATGGATAGGATTTACCTTGTAAATGAGAATTTTGGTTTTCTTTTAACACATTGAAATTCATCCAACGTGCTACCAAGGGGCTTAGTCTGAAGTTGTCTGATTTCTATCCAAAAAGATACAGAAGCTGGAAAAGAACAAAACAATACTTCTGTAAGAATTCCTTTCTCTACAACGCTTCAGTGTGCTACTTGTTCCAAAGCTAGAAGTTGCTTAATTTACCATAGTTGTAGTTACTCCAGCAACTGCCTTTTCCCACTAGCCTGACTGGTATTGTACCTGTGGTTTTGCACATTGTTGTCCCCAGCAAGCACCACCATTCTTCTGTCAGATGGGCTGGATCATGGCCCACAGAGACTTGTTGCTCTCCTGCAAGATTTCCATTTGTGAGAATCCAGATTCTGATTGACAGCTTTACCTAGGAAAGATTTTCAACAAAGATCACTCAGCTGAGCTAATATACAGAATTAATGCCTACAACACATGTGTGTAAAACTTTGTGTAACGTATCCAGGGACCTCTCAGCTAGAGCTAAAATGTACCCGGGGTAAGGGGCAGGGGGACTTCAGTTTCTCCTGATGTGTGACATCCTCACTACACCAGAAGAGGGAGCCCACTATTCAGTGATTGAAGACTTGGGGACTGCTCTAGTTTGTTCAACAGTTCAGATTTTCCTATATTTTAGCAGTCTTTCTCTGCAGTTGCTGTAATTAATATTTTCTCTTTCCCTAAAGCCCTGCCTCTGACCTGGTGTGAGACATCAGATAAATCGTTTTACCTTTTTATACTTCACTTTCCTGGTCTATAAAATGAAGATGACACTTACCCTTCTTTTGTAAAGTGCTTTGAGATGTATAGATAAGTGCTATGTAAGATCTAAATTCTATTACTATTAATAGTAAAGACTAGTTCTTGGCTTCCCTCGACATACCCTATATCTGTATTAAGAAGAGTGGTATAAAGCTCACACTAAAGTAGTCTTTATATTTTCCCTTGCATTAATGTGTGTGGGGTACCAGTTAGCTTTAACTTGATGAGTCTTAAGGCCGTCAGCTGGAAATAATACTTAGCACTTCAGTAGTTCTTTCCATCTTCAAAGGGTTAACATTAACTTATATAAAGGAGTGTTCAGGGCGTTAATTATACCCATTTTAGCAATGAGACTGAGTTGGACTGGTCAAGGCCACAAAAGGAGACAGTTCAGATCTAGGATGAGAAATTAGCTGTTCCTCTCTTCCAGTCCAACTCTGCGTCTCCATGCAAATACAATCTTAAAAATCAATGGTGGAAAGAAAACAAATAATATTCCCTGTGGGGCAAGGATGATATCTTGCTTTGTTTGGAAAGCACGTAGCTCACTTAAAATTTTACTGTAATATTTAAAAATGTATAGGTATCAATGTGTCAAGCTGGGAAGAAGGTGTCTGTTGGCATTAAGAGTACACTCGTAACACCTTACTGAAGAGCGGAAAGAGAGCAGATTATATTATAAATCTGAATAAAAGTTAGGACAGGAAAATGATATAAAACAGAATTAGAGAGAATAGAAACATAGGCAGACAATAATCCAAAATACAGATATTCCACAGGAGTGAGAAACCTGTGGAACAGGAATGACATCCCCCATCATGTTGTAAATTCATGTTTAAAATAGCCCAGGGCAGCCAAAGACTGCATGCTTGTGAGAGTAATATGTCACAGAGAAGAGGCGATGGTCCTTCTTTGGCTCTGGGGGGGACCACATTTAGGAAATTGTGTTTGGTTGGGTGCACCATGTTACCAGAAAGATGTTGATAAATTGAACGTAATCCAGAGGAGAGCAACAAAAAGTTCAGACGCCAGAGCAATTAACGTATGAGGAAAGATCAAGAGCTACATATGTAATATCTTGGCTAGGATTATTAATGTATGACATAATTTATTACTGATATTTGTAAGTAAACAAATATTTAAAGTTGTAAACACCAAAAAGGGGGAGAATAAATACATTGCAGAGGATAGAAAAATTCAGGTTGCAGATACTCCCTAGATAGAACACTCATGGGAAAATATTATACATGAATTAGGAAGTGGGAAATCAACTATTTAAATTGTGGAGAGGGGGAAACCAGAGATGGCTATTAGAACTTTAAACACAGGAAACAGACCAGGAGAGAAGGGTAGCAGTAGTAGAGAGATGTTTTCTGTCAGTGTTGAAGAAAGCATTTAAGACTTTCTTCCAGCTGCAGATATATTCTGTCCAAATTTAGGAGAGTCCGTAGTTCCATGACTTTTGATAGCTCTGGGGGGTAGTGACAAATGAGTCCCTCTGATTTTTTGGGAGTTGAACAGTGCATCTCATCAGTTGAGCAATCTCGTTACATCTGGTCACATCGGATCGAAACATTGTTGGGAATTGGTCCTGTTTTGAGCAGGGGGTTGGACTAGATGACCTCCTGAGGTCCCTTCCAACCCTATGATTCTATGATCTTTCTCAGTTCAGTCTGGGATCTTTCCCCTTTGAGCTCGCCCTCAAAAAGTTTGAGTTCTTGAATAAGGAAACTTTTGTCCTGCTAGATCCTAGAAACAAATTCTGCTCAAAAGATAAATAACTTGAACGGAAGAGGCTTGAAACATGATGTGATTCAGTCATAGTGTCTGCCTTCATATGCACTGTCTCTGTGTCTGGGTTACAGACCTTTCCTTATACTTGAATTGGTGACTGTTTTCACAGATCTGATAGGCCAGTTTTGTCCAACCTGGAGTAGAAAAATTATCAAAGGATTTTTGCATATAAAACCCCACATTTAAAAAGTTTTAATTTTAGACAGATTTCACTGAATTGCTTGTAAAAGTTAATTCTTGTGAAGCATGGATGTAATTCCCATTCCATTTTAAAGCGAGTTGTCCACATGTAGAAGGGGCATAGACACTGTCTCAGTGTTTTTCAACCTTTTTGATACCCAGGACTAGCCTTCCTAAACTGTGTCAGGGAGATGTCAGGGACCGGCGCTGGTCCATGGACCAGTCATAGAGAAACACTGCACTAACAGTTTACATGTTTTAGTCTCTGGTATGGATTGTGTATGGACAGTAACAATGTGTGTAATTTCATGGGCAAGCTAATGATAAAAGGGAAGGGAGGTGTAATTTGATTCGTAAAAATCTACAGAATCATAATTTCAGTGGTGTGCCCCTGGGTGGCATGGCAAAGGGGACTCACTCCCCCCACCTCCCTATCCCCCGTAGCCTAACTTCCAGTTCCAAGTCCTCTGATTGGTGGAAATTTTGATAATACAGTGTTGTCAGAAAGGGTCAAGTTGGGTATCATTCAAAACCTTTTCTCTTATGAACACAAGGTACCAAACATGACAACTCTTGAACAATTATGTAGATATATAAGAAAAAATTTAAAAATCAGCTTTGTGATGTCATGTCATGCGTCTGACGAAGTGGGTATTCACCCACGAAAGCTTGTGCTCCAATACATCTGTTAGTCTTAAAGGTGCCACAGGATCCTCTGTTGCTTTTTACAAGTCTCTGCTGTGCATTTGGTTTAGACGAAGCCCTAGAACATGAACACAGAGCAATGAAAGTCGTCGGGGAGGGAGGTTGATGGGCATAACACAACATCCAAATGCTCTTTCTTGGGTTTTCCTGACAACCCCAGAAGTCCATTGAATTTTGAATGAAATATCAATCATGGCTGGGATGACTTCCCCAGAAATAACCAAGCATTAGCTAGATTCATTAGGTGGTGATAAATGCCAAGTAGGGGCAAATTTAAAGGTAGAGAATGAGTTTACTTGCACTGACAATCCATTTAGGTATGATGGACCGGAGCTCATTAATATCATGATGAAAGCAGTGTTCAGTGATATAGCTAAAGATGTCAGTCAAATGGATACTTTGGGTCATGACTCGTATAAAGCCTTCAAACCCCAAAGAATTATCCAAGGCACCGCCCATCTATGGGCTCCAATCAAGAAGAACAGACTAAAGCTGTTCTCAAATGCAAAAGAAAAAAGTCAGTCATGGTGGCAGGTGCTGTTACAGAGCTAACTGCAGGCAAATCATTGTGTCTGTCCAGATCTTTGCATGATATTGATCTGTGTGAGACTTTGGGGAAAATACGAGTTCTACCATGATCAGTGTTTGAATGTGACAGAACAATGCATATGTACCAAGCAAAAAGCATCTTGCGTGGTCTTCCTAAGCCAGCACCTAGTGACCATGTAACTGGTACCTTATGCCACAGAGGCCTTTCAGAGTAGCAATCATAGATGTTGTGGCTGAGCTACAATCTCTCGACAAACCAGAAACTGTTAATACCTGCCAAGATTTGGCTGAATACTTCGTTATGAGGCTACAGAGAAAATGGTGGACTGATGACAAAGGAGGATTGATACTATGCAGAGATATCAATTAAAAATATTAACAGAAAGAAGAGATTCCATGGTATTGCACCTGTCCAGTACAAAATCATTGACTCCACAGACCTCTCCAATGTCACAGTGAGGAAGCTGCTGTCTTATACTCGCACAAAGGATGAGTTAACTTCATACCTTGCAGGAAAAATGCTCCAGCATGCAAAGAAATGCTCTAAAATTTTTGTTGTTGCATGCCGTAATGAGCTGTTGCCTGGCAGTGCTCAGTGGAGTTTCTTCATAGTTCCCGTGAGGAGGTTGACACTAAATTTATCTTGTATGCCATTAGAGAGGTGCTGTTAAACTTTAGATTTTTGCACAAGACACAGATGTTCTAGTGCTCTGTGAGATGCTACCCAAGTTTTCCACAAGATTCTTTTTTGTGCCTGCTGCTGGGGAACAGAATCTCTATATATCCCTCAGAGATGTGTTCCTATCACTCAAACTATTAAAAGCCGCCCCACTGCTGGATTTCCACACCCTTTGAGGATGTGATGCTACTGGAATGTTGCCTGTAGAAGACCAATTTATCTTATTGGAATGTATTTGATTCAGTCTCTGAAGACTCTTCTTGCTCTGAAGGTGAGATGGTCACTGATGTGGTCATAAATGCACTGGAGGCTTTCATATGCTGAGTTTACCATTTGAAGACTAACATTACGACACTTGCAGAGTTGTGTTGGTGGATGTCTCCCAAGAAGCGGATGAATGGAGAAAAATTGCTACTGACAAGGGGTGCATTTATACTTGCTATCAAGAGGGCAAATTACCAAGCAATGGACTGGCTCTGAGATAATAGAATGCATCCAAAACTACTCTTTCTTATTTGGCATGGGTGGGTTTTGGAGGATGGACTGATCTCTCCAGTTGTGTGAAATACTACACACTTCTGAATCAACCCTTCAGCTAATCAAATGTTTGTGTGCAAAGACCAGATGCTCATCACCCTGCAAATGTCTGGCGAGCAGCCTGCCTTGTACAGAGATGCATGAGTGCAGCTTGCATGAGGACAGTGTGACAATGTGTCTATCGGGGCTGTACATGGAGAGGACACTTATGATGACTTTGATGAATAAATGTTTTCTGTCCATGTCAAGGCTAACTTCCCTAGGATGACCAAATATCAATGTCTTTTATGTAAGCCGTGCATCCTTTTGTTACAGTAATATTAAAAAATGTTGATTTTTAAACACTTTCTCAAATACCTATCTAAATAATTGTTCTAGGTTTGTCATGTTTGGTTCTATTGTGCTTGTGGGAGAAAGGACTTTTGAATGATACTGAATTTGATCCATTTCCAACAACATTATATTATCCAAATTTCCACCAACTGGAGGACCTGGGAGCATAGGGTGCAGCGAGTTGTCTCTCCCCCCCCCCCATGCCGCAGAGGGTGACACCATTGAAATTAGGATTCTATACACTTTTACAAATTGAATGACACTGCCCTTACCATTCTGTCATTAACTTGCCCATGGAATGAGATTTTACTACATTATGCTCCCAAACTATAAACTGTTCCTCTGGTTTGATCCAATGGTCTTGCTGCTTCATCTCCCTGCAGAGCATTTGAACCATAAACTACATTCTAGTGGCAGACACTTCTTTCCTTGTTCTCTGAAAATAAAGGAGATGTACAACATCTTACACCACAGGAAACTATTTCAGTAGTCTCTTCAGAAACTTGTACTACTACTAGCTTATTGTAACTTTGTCCCAGACCTGTGTATGTGAAATCCAAGGAAAAGCTGTCTTAACTGTAGGGGAATATAAAATTCTTTTGAGTGCTCTAGCTTCATCCTTCTGATTACACACTAAAGAGATGGGTAAACTCCTTAAATTCCAGAGCAGCACTTGTCTTGAAAGCTAGGAGAATGCTGCTGGGCTAGAACTCAGTTTCCCCATATTTAACATGACTGTCTCTCTAGATGCAGAATTCTAGTATTAGAAGCAAGATGGCCACAGCAACATAAACCTTGTACATTTTAACATTTGTGTGCACCATCGTTTAACTTTTACACTAACGTTCCCTACTGCTTATTTTAACGAATGAGAAAATTTTAAGTGGAAGGTTTTCTAAACTTTGAGACTGATTTCCCTGAACAAACTAGGACCCTTTCCTAAGCAATGCTCCTGGACAACTGCTGCATGTCAATGGTAAGTATTTATCTTCCAGGTTTGAAGTGGGGTGGGAATACAACTTTAAATGATAATTAGGAGGGGGAGAACTGGATATTTCTGGTGAATAACTACTGGAGAGTCATTAAAGTGGTAGTTAAGCTTCATGCTGGTGCTATTCTTAATGAATAGGAGCATTAAATTTAGTGCCTATTTTAAAACATAAAATAAAGGTAACTTGCTTATTACATAGTTGCATATTCCAGTTTTTTTCTGAAACAACTGGAATAGGAGCTGCAGTTTCCCTCGATTTGATAATCAGTTGGCATGGTTCTGAAGTTCAGTATCTTTGCAGTGGAACATTGAATTGGTGGTAGAATGTGAGAAGAGGCATGCTGCTTATGTACTTCAAGAGACTGTATTAGTGTTTACATTCACTCCAATCTGCAGTGACAATTTTTGTGTATTAGAAGGTGATAACTGGCTTGACAATAAATGAATAAATGCCCTCCAGTGAATTGTAATGTTAAGGGAATCAGGGTATTGGGGAAGCGTGTGCGTGTGCGTGTGCGTGTGCGTGTGTGTGTGTGTGTGTGTGTACATAAGCCCAGTGATGGTACTGTTGTGAGATTTCCAAACACATGAGAAACTGTTAGTGCACAGGCAATGAAGCACCCATTAGTGGTGTACCAAAACATGTAAAACTTTAAAATTTGGAAACTTTCTGCAGCAAAAAGGCTGTCCTGAACACTCCCTTTATGGAAATACTAGGAATTGTCCATACTACCTAAAATGAATAACATATTTCATTTAATGTGTTAGCACTTTATATACAGGCAGTTGCCAGTGCTTGGCCACTTGGCCTGAAGTTACTGACATTTAGAGAAGAAGGCAAGAGCAGTAGTGACATCCCAGTGGAAACCAGCAGTTTATCCATAAAATCACTATCTGAATGAAAAATCACAAGTTCTCTCAGTAACCACCAATAGGGGAGACACTGCAAAGATGATGAGGGCTTTCTGTAAATCATAACACATTTTTGGTATCGTATTGCCTCTTTATCAGTTTAACTTTTTTTGGCATTCTTTTCTCCAAGATCTGATGTCTTGTCCCCACTGCGTTCTAATCCATAGATACTAGATCTTTTGCAGGTTTTAAAGTTATTAAAAACAAAATGCCCTGTTCCTCAACTGGTTATCTATAAATAGCCAGTCACTAATAATGAATTGCCTTCTGATTTCCATATTGGAATTGAATCCAAAATGCCTGTATCCTGTCCCTAAACTTGTGCCATAACTCTCACTGGTTTTAGTGTCTCTTAATTTGTGTAATTTAAGTACTGAATAGATACAGTTGCATGTTTTTCAGGACTGGGTTTGTAATATCACTGTTAACCTGCAGTGATGTAACATTCACTATGTAATGTATCTGACTGTCTTTAGTCACCCCATCTCACTCCTGAACAGTAATGAATAAGAAAAGCTCGATCATTTTAATATTAAGGAAAGAATTACTGTTTGTACTAATGCTGCACATATAGGGGCATGGGAAAGTTAATTATACATGCCTAAACATAAGATTTTTCTTTGAGTGCTGGTAGCTATGCATATTCCACATGTGAGTTAGAGTTTGTCTTAGTATAGTTAGTACAATTTAGTTTCTCCCTACAGACAGACTATGCAAAGAGTCCCAGGGTTTAAAAACCTCTCCCGGCCCCACTCCTTGTCTGTGAGTGACAAGCACCAATGTTGCTTTTATTGTCTGGGGGAGGCATGTATCTCAACTAAGTTTGGCATTTGCTGCTAGTTTGCCCCATGAACCCACTAAGCACAAGAGCTCTGGCTGAGGAAACATCTTATGGAGAAGGCTGAGACCTCAGTCAAATGCTGTTCACAGCTCTTGGCATGAAAGACGCATTCTTTCATATGAGGATTCATCCATTCCAGGTTTCTGATGGAACAAAAACATCCCTGTTCAGAATACTCCTAGTCGGGTTAGCAACAGCACCAAGGGTCTTCATGAAGGTCATCTCAATGGTGGCAGTCCAAATGAGACATTGCAACTACACAGTCTTTCGGTATCTAGTTGACTGGCTCATAATGGGTTACTCTAGTCAGAAGGTACATTCGATGACTGTTCTTGCTCCATCTTCTGGCAGCCTTGGGAATCTGTGTCAACAAAGAAAAGTCCACTTTGATTCCTACTAGAACTATATAGACTTTTATAGGAGTGATCCTAGATTCAATCTCAGCATGGGCCCACCTCCCTATGGAAATATTCCAAGCCATGAACAATGTGATAAGAAAGGTTACTTTTCAGACCATGAAACTTTGTCAAGGGCTGCCTTTCCTTAATAGGCTACATGGCATCATGCACTTATGTAATACAATTCACCAGTCTTCACTTCCATTGCCTACAGGCCTGGCTCTGGTCTATCTACTGTCCAGACAGAGACCACATAAACACTAGAGTAAGAATTCCCACCAAAGTCGCATCTTCTCTTGTCCGATGGTTGAACCTGGAACAAGTACATGTGGGAGTTCCTTTCATCACACCCACACCTGATGTGACCTTGTCTGACATAAGACTTATTGGCCGGGAATCCCACCTGGAAAACCATGCCCTCCAATGCGCGTGGACTCCTTATGAGACCAGGATGCATATCAACCTACTGGAACTTAGAGCAGTCCATCTACCCTGTAATGCATTCCTTCCACTTATTTCATCTCACAATGTCCAAATAATATCAGACAACATGACACTCACATAAACAGAGTGGAGCAAAATCTCTTCCTCTCTGCATAGAAGAAGTCAATTTATGGAATTGGTGTCAAATCACAACTCTCTTAGCTACATATCTACCAGGTGCACGGGATTGTTTAATTAATATTCTCAGCAGGCGGTTCTCCTATTCACGAAGGATAAGTCTATCAATGGCTATTAGCCAGGATGGGCAGAGGTGGTGTCCCTAGCCTCTGTTTGCTAGAAGCTGGGGATGGGTGATGGGAGATGGATCACTTGATGATTACCGGTTTTGTTCATTCCCTCTGAAGCACCTGGCATTGGCCACTGTCAGAAGACAGGATACTGGGCTAGATTAACCTTTGGTCTAACCCAGTATGGCCATTCTTATGTTCTTAAGTGGGAGATAACACAATTCCATCCTGAACAAGATCCTCACACTGTGAGGAATACCATCCTGGAATCTGTTCAGATCCCAAACAAACAAGAAGTTTATTCTATTCTGCTCTAGGGCCGCTCTGAACTGCAGTTCCAGGGGCAAATGCTCTTCTATTATCCTGGACAGGTCATCTCAGATATGCTTTTACTCCCATCTGTCTGCTACCACAAGCTCTGTGGGAGATTTGCTCTGACACAGCTTGGCATTCTCATAGCACCCAACTGATGACTCAAACAGTTCTGGTTTCTGGACCTTCTGCAAATGTCAACTCCTCCTCCCATCAGCATCTGACCCTTCCAGTATCTACTAGCTCAGTAGAATGGCAAGATCTGACATCCCAACCCAGGCTTCCTTCACGTCGTGGCCTGGTGTTTGAATGAGCATCAGATCTTAGAACATTCATGCTCAGAAACCATTCAGTCTATTCAGACTATCTCCTGTCCATGAAAACATCAGGGTTTTCTATTAGTTCCCTGCAGGCCCATCTAGCAGCAGTCAGTGCCTTCCATCCTCCAGTAGAGGGACACTTCATTTTTACTCACCTAACAATAACTAGATTCCTGAAAGTCCAACCTAGGACCCTTCCCACCGGTGGTGAAACCTGAACCACAATGGGACCTCAGCCTCCTACAATAAGTATTTATCACACCATCACTTGAACCACCGGCTCCATAGTCTATGTCCCATCTTTACATGAATGTAGCCTTTTTAGTTGCCATCACATTGACCAGAAGGATCAGTGAAGTGGGAGCACTCCTGGTAGATATGCTGTACACCATTTTTCATAAGGAGGTTTCCCTTCACCTTCACCTGAAATTCATCCCTAAAGTAATATGAATTTACTGGGATTCTTACCAAAAACCTCATGCTTCCTGTTTGAGTAGACTTCACTCTTTCAACATCAGACAAGGTCTGGCGTTATACCTGCAAAGGACAATGTGGATTAGAAAATCACCAAGGCAATTTGTTGCTACAATGGAATGATGGCAAGGCTAGGCATTATCTGCTCAGAGACTAAGTGTATCTCTAGCTGCGTCATTTTGATATCAAGTGGCGTGTATTTCTCTCCCAGGTGGTGTGAGAGTCCATTCCACTAGAACACAAACAACCTTAATAGCATCTCTACGAGCAATACCTAGTAGATATCTGGAGCTCCATCCATATGTTCACAAAGCAATAGGCATTAGTTCAAGCCTCCTCTGCAGATGCAGCTGTTGGGACTGCAGTACTACAGGCATCTATACCAATTGCATCCTTCTACCCCCTCTTGTTTAAATATTGCTCATCAATCACTCACATGTGGAATACACACAGGGACCAGCACTCAAAGAAAGGAAGGTTACTTACCTGTAACTGGATGTTCTTCAAGATGTGTGGTCCCTATCTCTGTTCCACTATCCACCCGCCTTTCCCTCTGCTTTGGATCCTTCTGATTAGCAGTAAGAGGAACTTGAGGCATTGGTCTGTATCGCTGTATGTACCCTTGGTTCAGAGTACAAGAAGAAGAACTGCTGAGGTGTGGACCAATTGACGTTACTTGCTAGAAATTGCGCATCTCAGGTGCATGTGCACATGCATAACCAAATGTGGAATACAGATAGAGACCAGACATCTTGAAGAATCTCCATAAGTTACAGGGAACCTCCATATTTTCCATGTGTGCAATATACTAAACTAACTGAAGGCACTTCACACCACAGATTTCAGTTAAATCTGAGGCCTGATATCATTATTTACTTGGGAGGGATGAAGGTTAACCCCCCACTTCCAAGGCAATTTAATTCCATTTACACTGCGCTTAGAGGATGGTATCTCCAGTTTGTGGAAGGGTTTCCTGCACTGATATTTTCTGCGGGAATGGGATGAGGAAATTACAATGGGGTGGTTAGAGAGGAGGTTAGACTGCTCCAGAATGAAATATTAGTGCAGCACCTATTTAAGACTCTGTGGCTTGGGCTCTGGGAGGGTGTACTAAAAGATGACTAATCAGGTTTCTGACAACATACAACCACTGTGCAAAAGACTCCGCTAGAGGGCTTTGGACAGAACGAACATCACAGATGCCAGGGGGCAGGTCTATACGCCTTTGGACCCAGCCTCTCTGCTGCTGCCATCTTGATTTCCTTTCTTTGAGTGGTAAAGGCCATGTTTCCTACCAACCCGAGGGGTCACATGGCATCAGATAGAAACTGCTCATGCCATGTAATAGAAGAGTCTACTTTGGCTTTATATGAACTTGTGTAACTGAAACTTAGCTGTTCCGTTTTGTGACTGTTGGCTTTTTCTTCCCTCTTTGTAGGGAAGTTTTTTGTTTGTTTTTGTTTTGCTTTTTAGAGCAGAAGATAGCTCAAACTCACCATACGAGTATGTGAGAGCTAACGCAGTGGTAAGATTGTATGCTCTTTGGGTCAGGGTTTATTTTTTTACTCCATGTTTGTATAGCGCCTAGAGCAGGAGTTCTTAATCTAGGGATCGGGACCCCTCAGGGGGTCACGAGGTTATTACATGGGGGGTCGCGAGCTGTCAGCCTCACCCCAAACCCCGCTTTGCCTCCAGCATTTATAATGGTGTTAAATATATAAAAAAGTGTTTTTAATTTATAAGGGAGTCACACGCAGAGGATTGCTATGTGAAAGGGGTCACCCGTACAAAAGTTTGAGAAGCACTGGCCTAGCGGTATGTCTAGGGATAGCTATGCAGGCATAACTCAGTAATGTAGGGCTGGTCCACTTCGAACTAAGATACTTCGACTTCAGCTATGTTATTCACATAGCTGAAGTTGCGTATCTTAGTTCGAAGTTACCACGGGTCCACACGCGGCAGGCAGTCTCCCCCGTCGACTCCGCGTACTCCACTCGCGGAGCAGGAGTACCAGCGTTGATGGCGAGCACTTCCGAGATCGATCCCAGAAGATCAATTGCTTACCGCCGGACCCGGCGGTAAGTATAGATGTACCCGTAGACATAACCTGCGCCGACAAAAGGGTTTTTTTCATCGATGTAATAACACCACTTCCCTGAATTATGGTAGCTACGTCGACCAGAAACATTCTTAGTAACTTTTAAGTATAGACAAGGTCTAGCACAATTGGGCCCTGGTCCATGGCTGGTGCTCTCAGGTGCTACAATAATACAAATAATACTTCAGAATTAATATTAAGATATTAAGTTGTTTTAAAAATTGTAATAGAAGCACAAAGGTGTCTTGAAATGGAGTTATTCTACACTTTTATAATTTATCTATCTAAATTTTATAATTTATTCACCACCACCACTATTGCCACCCTGCAAAAGTCATTCTTGTAAAACTGTCAAGATAAATTGGATTCACTGGGAAGCATTGTTTTGGGGCTATTTTATATTACCCCTCCAGAAATCTTGTTGGAACACGAGAATGCTATACAGTGTAAGGGGCATGAAGATCATTGGCAGTTGCTGTTTCTAGGTGTTGGCATAAATGGCTGATCAGATATTGAACTGATACTATTGGGTATGGTACCTTGAACTTGGCACAGGCATGAACACCTAACAGACCTAACAGCTTTTCTAGCTCTAATTACTAAAATGCATGATATCTGGTATTTTGGCTAAGAGTTATTTATTGATGAGTTAAATTTAGTTATTTTTTTTTTTTAAAAGGCTGATCACTAGCTCTTTAAGTACAGTCTGGTGCTTGTTTTCCTTAAAACTTTTCAGGGGTAGGGGTGTGTGTGCGTATGTGTATATGAACCAAGGAAAAGTCCTTGATTAAAAACACGAATTATAATTATAGAGCTGTTTTTAAATAATTTTGCAAGATATCTGGATAGCATAACCATATATTTTTCCACCTCCTATTACAATTGGAAATAAACAGACCGTCATACCAATCTCCCTAATCAGAGCCAATCCTTGCCAAAAAGTACATAGACACAAAAATCTGTCCAGAGCTTGATGTTTTTTCTAAAATTAGCACTCTAGGCTTTAAGGGGGATTTCTGAGGTAGTTTGGAAATTGAGTCAGATCTTGTGTTTGGAGATGGTGGCCTACCAAAGTCATTGTTGAGGTAACTTATCTCAGGGCATTGGGATAGCTTATTCATAGTTTCCAAGGCCAGAGGATCCATTGTCATCATCTGGTCTGACCTCCTGTATAACACAGGTCAGAGAATTTCACTGAAAATTCCTAGCATGTGTCTTTGAAAGAAACATCCCATCTTGATTTTAAAATTGCCAGTGATGGAGAATCCACCACCATCCTTGATAAACTGTTTTACCTTCACGATTAAAAATTTCCTCCTTATTTCCAGTCTAAATTCGTCTAGCTTCAACTTCCAGCCATTGGATCGTGTTCTACCTTAGTCTGCTACATTGAAGAGCCCATTATTAAATATTTGTTCCCCATGTAGGTACTTAGACTGTAATCAAGTCACCCCTTAACCTTCTCTTTGTTAAATTAAATAGATTGAGTCCTTTGAATCTATCACTATATGGCTTGTTTTCTAATCCTTTAATAATTCTTGTGGCTCTTCTCTGAACACACTCATTTATCAACATCCATCTTGAATTGTGAATACCAGAACTGAACTTAACCCTATACCGGAAACCCACTGACCGCTATACTTACCTACATGCTTCCAGCTTCCATCCAGGACACACCACATGATCCATTGTCTACAGCCAAGCTGTAAGATACAACCGTATTTGCTCCAATCCCTCAGACAGAGATAAACACCTACAAGATCTCTATCAAGCATTCCTAAAACTACAATACCCACCTGCTGAAGTGAAAAAACAAATTGACAGAGCCAGAAGAGTACCTAGAAGCCACCTACTACAGGACAGGCCCAACAAAGAAAATAACAGAATGCCTCTAGCCGCCACCTTCAGCCCCCAACTGAAACCTCTCCAGCGCATCGTCAAAGATCTACAACCTATCCTGAAAGATGATCCCTCACTCTCACAGATCTTGGGAGACAGACCAGTCCTCGCTTACAGACAGCCTCCCAACCTTAAGTAAATACTCACCAGCAACCGCACACCATACAACAAAAAACACTAACCCAGGAACCTATCCTTGCAACAAAGCCCAATGCCAGCTCTGTCCATATATCTATTCAAGTGACACCATCATAGGACCTAACCACATCAGCCACACCATCAGGGGCTCGTTCACCTGTACATCTACGAACATGATATATGCCATCATGTGCCAGCAATGCCCCTCTGCCATGTATATTGGCCAAACTGGACAGTCTCTATGCAAAAGAATAAATGGACACAAATCTGACATCAGGACTCATATCATTAAAAAACCAGTGGGAGAACACTTCAACCTCTCTAATCACTCAGTGACAGACTTGAAGGTGTCAGTTTTGCAACAAAAAAAACTTCAAAAACAGACTCCATAGAGAGACTGCTGAACTCAAATTAATATGCAAACTAAACACAATTAACTTGGGTCTAAACAGAGACTGGGAATGGTTGGGTCATTACACTAATTGAATTTTTTTCCCCCCATGTTAAATTGTCCTCACACCTTCTATGGGTCATCTCGATTATCACTTCAAAGTTTTTTTTTTTTTCTTCTGCTGCTACTGATAGCTCATCTCAATTGATTGGCCTCTTACAATTGGTATGCGTACTTCCACCTTTTCATGTTCTCTGTATGTATAAATATCTTCTGTCTGTGTGTTTCACTCTGTGCATCTGAAGAAGTGAGCTGTAGCCCACGAAAGCTTATGCTGAAATAAATTTGTTAGTCTCTAAGGTGCCACAAGTACTCCTGTTCTTTCTTTAGAAGTGAACTCAGTATTTCAGCAGAGGTCACACCAGCGCCAAGTACAGAGGTAAAATAACATCTCTACTACTACTTGAGATTCCCCTGTTTATGCATCCAAGGATTGCCTTAGCCCTTTAGGCCACAGCATCGCACTTGGAACTCATGTTCAGCTGATTATCCATTACAACCCTCAAGTCTTTTTCAAAGTCACTGCATCCCAAGATAGAGTCCCCCATCCTGTTAGCATAGCCTAAATACATATAGATTTAGCAGTATTAAAACACGTAGTATTTGCAGTTTACCAAGCAATCCAGAATGAGTGATCTGTACTCTTCGTTATTTACCACTCCCCCAATTTTTATGTCCTCTGCAAACTTTATTAATGATGATTTTGTTTTATTCCAGGTCATTGTTAAATAGCATAGGGTCAAAAACTTATCCCTGCAAGACCTCACTAGAAACGCATCCATTCAATGTGATTTCCCGTTTACAGTTATCTCTTAAAATGTAAGTGTCAGCATTTAATATGTACCAGGTTAATTTTATACAGACGCTCCCCGGGTTATGCAAACCCGACTTACGCAAATCTGCACTTACGGAAAAAGTTCCGTAAGCTAGAAAGTGGTTGGTGGTTTTTTTGGTTTTTTTGCGTAATAGTTGGGTATACATTCCTGACTTACGCAAAATTTGAGTTACGCAAGGCGTTCCGGAACGGAACACTCGTGTAAGTTGGGGAGTGTTTGTATTGTTCTAGCTCTTTAAGCAAAATATTGTCCAGTACCAAATCAGATGCCTTACAGAAGTTTAAGTATATTACATCAATCTTGCAATCTCATCAAAAAAAGAAATCAAGTTAGTCTAACAGGATCTATTTTTGATAAATCCATGTTGATTGGTATTAATTATATTGCTCTCCTTTTATTCTTTATTAATTGAGTCCCTCATCCGCTGCACCATTATTTTTCCCAGGATTGATGTCAGACTTACAGGTCTGTAATTACCCAGATCATCCCCTTTATCCTTTTTAAATATTGGCACAACATTAGCTTTCTTCCAGTCTTATGGAACTTCCCCAGTGTTCCAAGTTTTATTAAAAATCAACATTAATGGCCCAGCACATTCCTCAGACAACTCTTATAAAACTCTTGGAAGTAGGTTACTGGGAGTTGCTGATTTAAATGCCTCCCTGTTAATAACTGCTGTTTAGCTCCTGAGATATTAGTGGAATAGAAAGAGTGTGATCATATATGACATGACAATATTATCCTTTTTTCCTCAAATACAGAGAGCAATATTTATTTAACACTTGCATTTTCTACATTATTATTGACAATTCTACCATTTCCATCTAGTAATGGACCAATACCATTGTTAGGATTCCTTCCTATTGTCCTTAACTCTGCTGGCCATAGATTTCTCCTTGTGTTCCTTTGCTTCCCTGCTTTAACTTCCTCTCTAACCCAGGTGGCTTTTTAATCAATACCGCGTTCTTCCGCAATTGTGGCTTTTGGGGCATCTAGTAAAGTGGTCTTAAACAATTCCCAATAATCATTATTCCTATTCTTGATTAAATTCTTCCTTCCATCTTAATTGGCTAATAATTGTTTTCAGCTTGTGAAATTGGCCCTTTTAAAGCACCACATATATATCTTGCTCGTCTGGACTTGAGTCTGTTTGTACCTTATAAAAGCTTGCATGACTACTGCCCCCATGTGGATATAGATTGTGTACATGGTGTGAAAAAGTTGTATTTCCAGCTGGATTGTGTTAAGAAAAAATTTCTTTGCTTGAATGGCCCTGAATATTTCCTACATGTAATTTGATGTTCTCATTCTGTTGTTAAAGGAGCTGTAGTTTAAAAACAAAAACCACACATGCAAACGAGGACTGCTCTGAACTTCTTCACTAGAACAATAACCTATAACTTCTGTGCCTGTGTACATATATTGCATATAATATTCTCACATTCGTACTAGAAGACTTTGTTCAAACAATACTTGGCCTGGGTCAGGAATGAAATCTGATTAACCTCTTTACCTCCATCTGGTTTCTAGTAGGAATTATTTTCTATTACAGATGGCATAGTCTCTTCAGAAGAGAATATGTTCTTTAATAAGTGGGATTCAGCTCAATAGCAAGCTGCGTTGGAAGAGCTGCCTACCAAAGTTAGAAGAGTACCTGCGTACACTACCATTAACTCTGGCTAGTGCGTCTCTTACTGTACTGATGTTACCAGTGCAGATGAATTCACCAGATTCACTGCACATAACTTCTTGACACTGCCAAGTTACACTGAATAAAAATAAACTGCCTATGCAAAATAGTCTTCAGTTTCCCTAGAGTGACTTGGATGGAGGTTGGGTGGAGGGCAGTCAGCTAACTGCTGGGAGGGAAGGATTCCCTCACTCTGTATCTACATTCCCAGCCATCACGAATGTTTTCTTTCCCTTTTTTTGCAGATGACACGATTGGTGCTGCCCAGCATGCTGGAAAGGTGAGTCATGCAAACACTATACAGACAAAGTCATCATTATTTATAGGGGAGAATCCTTTCTTTGAAAAATTCATTACTGTGACTAATCAGCCTACCCTCCATGTTTTAACAGCAGAGTATTGCCGGGTGAGTCACGCCGATAGTGCATGAATCATCAGACGGTGGAAGCCTTTTCCACTCGATTCCCTTTTATTTTTCCTCTTCCCCCTTCTCCACTGTTGTGGTGATTTCTTTTAGAACAGAATTAAAAAGCCCGTCTGACTCATCGGCACTAACTCAACAACCTGCTATTCTGAGGGGGTGGTTACAGTTCCTGGGAATAACCTTCTTAAGGCTATTTCTCAGAGTCATTGTAAGTAAAAGGGATTCAGAGAGTATGCTCTCATTATACAGTAGGTGGCATATTGAGGGCAGTGTGTGATCATATAGTAAATCAGAATTGGAGGCAACTCTTTAAAATAACAGTTTAATGCACACCAGTCTTTCACTGCTGGAGACATGTATTGACTTCCTGGTTAGATCCCATGTAAAACTAAAGCCACAAAGTCTCAGCCTTGTGGCAGTTTTCTAGTTGACATTGATTGTTCCATGATTTTCACAGTTTTTGCTCAAGAGCTATGCCTGGATTTCCAGGGGTTGTGGAGCTGTGTGGAAGATTGCATAGCACCAGCCATGGTAGCCATCATGATTAGTCTGCTGCTTTTGGCATCCCCAAATAAATACAATAGGAGGGGAATAAATACAATGGTTCAGTACCATTTGCATAGGTAATGCAGCCTGGTGGTGTTGGTATGTAAACAAACCTAAAATATTGAAGAGCGCTTGAAGAATTAACCTTTTGTTTTGTATACCCTGGGATTCACTTTCTTAGCACACATTAGGGTTCTCCTAATTCATAGGCCAAAAATTATTTCTTGATCAAAGTGTAGGACTCATTGCTGCCCTATGGCAGATGTAGTTTTGCTCATGACCATAAGTAGTATATGCCTGACTTCAAAATCAAATGCAGTAAAAATATTCTGAGTAGCTCTACTGTTGCCATGAAAGGAAGAGAGATGGACATTACTGAAGTCACTCGGCTTTTCTGAGGGGTTTAATATGGTATATACTGGGATTCTTTTAAACAAAATTAGAAATTGTAACAAATGAAAAAAGTGTAGACCATATATAAAACAACGCTGTTTAGGAGATTTTCGTGGATGTGGCTGGCAGAGATGATCTTCAGCTGTTCTTCTTCCCTTTGTTTTCACTTTTGATTGTTCCTTTTCTCTATTCACCACACACTCAGCATTGTGGCAGCCTTCAAACCTCCTGTCTTTTTAAAGAGGCCTCCTACTCTGTCCACTAAGCAGCCTCTTTTTTTTTAAATATCTCCTTTTAAAAGCACCTCTTTCATAAAGCTGTCCTACATTCCTTTTCAAACCTTATGTATAGCACTGTTTGGTCTTTTATTTTTGTCTTGTATCTTTTTTTGTTTGTTTCAGTTAGATTGTCACTTTCTCAGGGCAGGAACTTTGCTTTTCTGTTAAGATGGTATACACTTGCATACAGCTTGACAAATATTGAGTGATATAGTCTGAATATAGACCAGGGAACCAATATATGCTGAGTTCTAGTTCTGACTAGCCATGGGCAAGTCACTTCATCTTTCTGCCGCTGTTGCCCTATCTGTAAAATGGTGATACATACTTACCTCACAGGAGGGTGAGACTTAATATTCAAAAAGTGGTTGGCAGACAAAAGTCGTATTATTGTTAAGAATTGTTCACCAATCTGAAGACCTTCTCCCCCCCCACCCCCAATCATATAGAGCCATTTTAAATGATTCCCACATCCTGGATGGTGCTCTTAGTATGGAAAGGAAAGATGGGTGACAAAAACCTCTACATTCTTGCTGGCTCAGTTTTTGTTTTATTGACCTTACGGGGTACAAAAAACAGTTCTGCAGCCCCCTGCACCCATGGTATAAATTATTAGACTATTAACACTGTTCAGAATCTATAACCACAACAGATCTGGTGGCTCACCAGGCCAAGAGTATGAATGGCTGTGTTTAACTGTTCTGTGTGGGCCAAACACAAACTCCTCATCTGGATTTATGGGCCTGGACAAAGTTAAGGGGGCCAGGTTGATCTGTCTACGTGTATTATACTGAAGATCCCATGATCACTAGGCATAACCTGTTCAAGGAGATAAAACTTAGTGTAATGCACTTGTGTGTCTGTGTGCACACACATTTGTACAATGTATACCCATGTAATGTCTCAAGGGTGAAGGAATAGCAGAGCAGACTTTATAATCTCTAACTCTTTGGGCTGGTCCACACTAACCCCCCACTTTGAACTAAGATACGCAACTTCAGCTACGTCAATAACGTAGCTGAAGTTGAAGTATCTTAGTTCGAACTTACCGCGGGTCCACACGCGGCAGGCAGGCTCCCCCGTCGACTCCGCGTACTCCTCTCGCAGAGCAGGAGTACTGGCGTCAACGGTGAGCACTTCCGGGATCGATTTATCGCGTTTAGACAAGACGCAATAAATCAATCCCAGAAGATCGATTGCTTACCACCGGACCCGGAGATAAGTATAGACGTACCCTTTGTGTCTGTAAGGAGAATTTGACCACTCCTTGTATGTTTTTCCTCTTAATTTGTATTAAGTACAGCACTAGAATACCTTTTCTGTAAATGCTGGCATTTAGGCTTTGTGCTCTGGCTCATCTTCTGGTCCCCTAATGCTTATATTTTAAATATGACAATTATAATCTGCACTTTGTATTACATTTAGATGAGCTTTTCTACTGTAGATGTTCAGACTTTTGTCTGCTGTTTGCAAAGATGGGAGCCTCATGGAACTACTCAAGAAATTAAGATTTATGTCTTTATGAGCAAGAAAAATCAGTTAACTATTTTTCTAGACAAATATCAAACTATAGTGTATATATTGCTATAGAAGTAGCAAGTGCATAATTACATTATGGAGGAAGCTTGCTCTTTCCACTTTGCGTACAGCTGGAGCAGGAGGTAGTTACCATAGCAACAGTGGGAAAGCTAAATATAGCATCTCTTACACTGTACCGCTTAAGGTAGAATGATGGTGAGGTGTTAGGGTGTGTTAGGCAAGTCACCTTTTTATTTATTAATGCTAATCAACTTTCTTCAGCAAACTGTTGAGGAGTGGGGCATATATCAAAAGTTTAATTTACCCAGTCAAGTTTGCCAAACCAACACTCTCTCCTTGTTCAAATCCCTCCTTACAAAACCTGTTTCTTCTGTGATACCTGAAAGAAACAAAGCCATAATCATGGGGTGATTGGAAACTGTTATCTCCACATCTGGATTCCCTGCCCTCTGTGGTGTTTAAATTGTGAGCTCTTCAGGTCAGGACCAGTTTTTGTCTTTCACAGCACTAAAGCCTTTTGTCAGCACTAAACAAGACAGTAATATATAGGGTTCTCAGTCTGTTGCATGGAAGCTATATTTATGACTTGTGGAATTTTTCATAGGGATTGCCATACTGGATCAGACCAGTAATCCACCTAGTCCAGTATTCTATCTCTGACAATGGCCTAGTGCTATCTGCTTCAGAGGAAGAAATCTACAGTAGGTTGTTATGGTATAACCTTCCCCTATGGAAAGCTGCTTCCTGACCCTCAATAGAGGCTGGCTTATGCCCTGAAGCTTAAATGTTTATATCCTTTCCAAGGCTTTAGTTTGAGTTTTAAATATTTACTATTCTTGTTTAGCCACATAAATGTCTGATCCTTTTTTTGAATCCTGCTAAGCTTTTGGTCTCAGTGAACTCTTGTGGCAATTACTTCCGCAGCCTAACTGTGCATGTGAAAAAGTATTTCCTTTCATCAGTTTTGAATTTCCAGTATTTCATTTTAATTAAATGTCAACTTGCTTTTGTATTACAAGAGGGTGAATCCAAGGTTCCGATCTCCTATCCCTATACCATTAACTTTTCTGTGCGCTTTTATCATAGCTTCTCTTATTTAATCTCTTCCATAAGGTAAACAGTCTGTCTTTTCAAACTCTTTGTATGAGCGTTTTTCCTTCTTCCTAATATTCTCATCAAATCCCCTGTATTTCTGCTATATTTTTTCTGAGGGAGGATGATCAGAAGGACCTGAACACAGTATTTCAGGTCAGGGCATACTATTAATTTAGAACTGCATTGTATTTTCTGTATTGTTGACCCTCCCATTCCATATGCATCCTAACATTGTTTGTTTTTTTGACCATTACTGCACATTAAATAGAGGTCTTCACTGAGTTGTTTCCTTAGTGATGTTCAGGTCTTTTAGCTGAGTTACTGGTTTTTAAATCAACTCTTAAGAGATATGATTAGTTCAAATTATTTTCTCCAATATGCATTATTTGCATTGTCAATATTCAGTTTCATCTGTCATTCTGTAGCCCATCCACGTAGCATTGTTGGGTCTTATGAAGGTCTTCTTAATAGTCTCTAGTCTGAGTAATCTAAATGGTTTTGACATCTGTAAATTTAGCCATCTCACTACTCATTCCTGTTTTTGAGCTCAAGAATAAATATACTGAACACCTGCTATGAAAAACTTGTGGCACCCATTGTTAATCCTTTTGCCACAGTGAAAGCTGACCATTTAGTCCTATTTTTACGTTGTCTCAGCTACTTTCTGATCCATGTTAATACTTTGCCTCTCCATCATGGCTACTGAGGAACTTTGACAAAGGCTCTAGGGAGACAAGAGGGCTGCTACACCAGTAAATAATACCATGATCAGAAACTCTGAAGCTTTAGCAGGAAACAAACAGAAGTCAAGTTATTTCGTGGAATTTGTTCTTCTGGTGTTAAAGCGTACCTATCAAAAATAATGTCACTACATCCTTGTGCTTCCAAAGCAGCCTTTTTACAGTCAGTTCACAAAGTGCAGTTACATGGCTATAAGGATAGATATTTGCCAATGGACTGGAACATTAATTATGGTATTTGCAGTGGTGTTATGATACAAAAGATTTGTGAGTGCTTGTTAGTTTATTACAGAAGCTTCAATTCAGAGATATTTCAACCTCAGTTTTCCTGTTTGCTTAAAACTTCCTGTAGCGGGGTGGTTACCCCTCTCCTGCCCTGAAGGGCTTAAAACAGCCCTGGGAGAGGGCTGTGGCAGGGGAAAGGCTGGGCTAACTGGAAAGCAGCCACAGCTGTGGCTGGCTTAATGAGGGCCCAGCTGACCCTTATAAAAAGACTGTGAGCCAGAGGCCCAGAAGAAGTCTCTCTCCAGGCTGGGGGAGAGTAGGGCCTGGCTGCCTGCAGAAAGGGTACTGGGAGTGAAGCAGGGCTGGGGAGAGCCAGAGGAGCAGGGGAGCTCCAGGCTGGCAACTCCCCAGGCTGCAGAGTCTGGTCCAAGGCCCATAGAGATACTGGGAGGCAGAGGAAGGCAGCAGGTCTGAACCCCCTTGCCTGTAATGAGTGGCTTTTACACTGCAGTTTGCCCCAGGGAGCGGGGGCTTAGTGATGACCTGCAGTAGCCCAGACTGAGGCAAAGTGGGGATTAGAGGGTTGGGGGTTTCCCAGAGAGGGAAGACCCATAGAGACTGGTGAGGGTATTGCCGGGGGAAGCCCCCGGGTAAAGGGGCACTGGGTCCAGGAGGGACACTGGGGCCAGCGGCAGCAGGACACCGGCCTGCAGAAGGCACTCCGAGGGCTGGAGAGCTAATTCCCTGAGGCGACCAGCAGGAGGCGCCACAGGGGTGAGTCCCGCACCGTTTACACTTCCCCATCCCATTGCGGAAGAATTACTTGCAGTCGGAATACTAAAGAGTTACAAGATACTTGAAGGAACTTTCATTTGCTAAATCTTAATCATCGTTTTGTCAAATGATATAGTCTGAGGGCTTGTCTTCATTACCACACTACACTCGGTGCAGCTGCATCGATGCAGCTGTGTCAACATAGGGCATCTGGTGAAGATGCGCTATGTCAACAGGAGAGCATTCTCCCATTGATGTAATTAGTCCACTTCAACAAGACATAGACACTGCTTTAAGTCGATGCAACTTGCATCACTCGAGGGTAGTTTTTTCACACCCCGAGCAAGGTAAGTTACATTGACTTTAGCAGTAGTGTAGACAAGACCTGAGTTGGGGTTTGGAAGGTAAATACAAGGTCAGCTGATAGCCAATGTGTCAGATCAATGCTTAAAATGTAGGCTTTACTGTGTGGGGTACCAAACATGTTTGGTATCTAGAGGATTGTCTTCTGTTGTGTATTTCTAGTCTAGCCTGTCCATCAACAAAAAAATTACTTCAAAATTTGAACAGTGGGTATGGGTACTTGTTACTACCTCACAAGGGCATTGTGAACTGATGTTTATAAACCATGCCAGGTCCCCTTATGAAAGATACTATAGAAGTGCAAAATATATTACAAATTTCTCCTATTATTTCTGCCACTTTAGCAGAGATTTGAAAGCTGCCCTTGGGCATCTGTTAAGTTGCCCTTGCAACTCTTAACTGGGAAAAGTTTTGAAACCTTGAGCCTAGATGTACAGGGCCTAATTCTTCTAGTACAGTAGTTTAATATTTGTGTAACTTCACTGGCTTCAGTGGAGTTACTCCTGATTAATACGTGCACAAAAAGAGAATCAGGCCCATGTCTGTTATAGCCATTAGAAGACAAATTGCAAATCTCTGAACTATTTTTCTTTTATTTAAATGATAAATGAAACTACATGACCCCTATTGAAAGTAAACATTTCCCTTTAGTTAACAGACAATTCTGAAGCCTGTAAGTTATGTGTTCTTTCCTGCAAGTGACTGTGCTTTCATTGCCTTTCAGATCTAAAGGAATAATCCTGAATATCTCTTCAGCTGCTGGCATGTATCCATCTCCACTGCTCACTCTGTACTCAGCAACCAAGGTATGCTTTCTTTTTGGTATGCTCCAAACTGAACTGTCACAACAGAAACGTAACAATAAAAGCTATAAGAATAAATGTTTCTGGGGTCCCTCTATTGATGGTTTGATGAAGTAAAGGTTTGTCTACACTGCTCTGCGTTTCAGAGTATGGGGATGTGAATATCAGTGTGCACTTAGTGCTGTCTTGTGACGCCCCTGTGTGGATGCTGTGTGCATGAACTGAAAGGTTCCTAGCTCACATTAATGTGATCACCTTCAAATAGGACTACATTAAATGTGAAGTAGAACCTTTTTTGTTTGTGCCTGCAGTGTCCACGCAGGGGAGTTACAGCTCAGCACTTCAATGCACATTGTTAGTCACACCCTCATAGTATGAACTGCAGGCAGTGTAGACATGCTTTAAAAGTACTGAACTTAATTTTTTGCATACAATGAAAGCTTGGGTGGGGTAGGAGAGAAAAACAAGGCATACTGGTTTTGTTATCGTGTCCACCTAATGTTTTGTGAGGTCTGCATACACTTCCTTAACACATGCTGCATTTTTTTAAACGCTCAAATAATTTGATGTCTTATTTAAAGGAGAACATTAACAAAAGGCAAACTTGGTGTGGGGTGGACCCATGGGCACAGAACATGTGTGAAAATTAGTCTATATACAGAAAGATATTGGCACTTTTCTCCCTCTGGTCTTACTGAAGATATTTTTGAACATGATTCTCCTGTTGTGTGATAGATTACACCCTACACTTTAGTCCTGTCCATTGTTTCTATTAAAGTTACACCCTGTTTCCTCTATTGGGCTCTATATGCACAACTTAAGATATCCACTTACAAGTTTTGATTGTTTGAATCTGGAAACAATCAGACTAGTTTAAAAAGTTCATCACTGGAAAAACAACATTCTAAATGTTTCTTGCTTTTTATAATTTTTTTTTTTTTTGGCTGTCTCATTTTACAGTTTCAGTAAAATGTTGTACTGGTCTATGAAAACAATCCTGTGCAGTACATCTTCACTCTTTCAAAAGTATTGTCCTACCACCATGTCACCACTTCAACCCAATTGTGTGAGCTCTGCCATTCCTGACCTTAGTCATCCATGCAAGTTATAGGAGCCTCATTTAAAAATGTTTGTTTTATTTCTTTATTTCTCACTGCCGTGGAGAAGGGATATCAAAACAGCTTTTTTCCAATAGCAGATAGTATGAATCTGTGCAAGTGGACCACTAGTGCAGTTCACGCAGAATATTATTTATTACTACTTGCCTTAGTTTGAATGCTATTCTTATAGCTTTTAAAGTGTGTTCCATACTAGGTATTGCAGCAAATTGTTGGCTTTCTTTCTCCTGATTTCAGTTTTCTAGCTAGTTCAGATTTTTTTTTAAGTGATATAAAACACACAGAAGCTACTCGTCATTTATTGAATGTGTTTACAGACTTGCACATGCTGTGATTTTAAAGAGATTTCGCTGCATTTATAATGTTGACTTCTCCAAAGATACCATCTGTGCAGGATTCCCAGTTCTCTCCCATCTGCTAGCACCCAACAACCATAGCTCCCTGAGCTATTTTTGTGGCAGTAGTAGCTAGTAGAATTACCAGCAAGCCCTCTTCCCTCCGCTGGTGGTAGTGAACCACCACTAAGCTTTAACCATTACCCTATGAAACTTTCTGTCATTTCGTTTTTGAACCACGGTCACTAAAGAAGTTTCCCACAGGAACTGCAACCATCAAGCTACTTTCGATTGCACTAAATTTGTCTGCCTTGATATCCTTCTATGTTCTCTCATTGGGTCTGCCCCTCCCTTTTTTGTAATGCTGTGGCTCTTCAGCTGCCATTGGCCCATGAGATAACCAATAAGGTTGTCCTACAGTTAGAGATCTTGGCAGAACCGCAGTTCAGTGGTTGAAGTCTTTCTGATTGGCCTCAGCATTCAGCCTCCACTTTTACCTTGACGCTTCATCTTTCTATGTTTGGGAGTTAATTTGACTCCAAAGCTACTTGTTGTGTGGGTTTTTAGGATGTCCTCCATCCACTTGAGCCCTAAAAAGGCAATAAGAGTCCTTGGGGCAGAAGAATGTCTAATGGATGAGTAGAAGGGGAAAGTATCAGATCTGTGTACAAATGTCAAGCTGAGCACTCAAGCAGTATGGCAGTCCTGGAAACTACCTTAAGTACAGCCCAAGGCCTAGCCCCTAGTGCTTCAAGGATTTCTTTTTCTAAGAACATGTTTGAGTCAGCGTTCAGCACTAATCATGAGACTGTCAGTGCCACCCATGTCAGAGCAAATCCAGTTTCCCTTTAGGCTCAGCAGGATAGTTTCGTCTTCAGAGAGTCCTGAATCCTCCCTCTGAAGAGTAAGGACTCTGCCATGCAGTCGCTAATTCCTTCCAGACCTTGCTACCTGAAGTCACAGGTTCCTGAGTTCCACCTGCTCTTAGACATTACTTCCTCACAAGAAGAGGCACTGCGTGATCAGCTGCCATCTGATGCATCTCTGCTGTAGTCCTTTAGATATGAAAATGTACTCTGTTCACACAATCCGAGCTGCCATATGCCTAGCAGGAAGGAAGAACGCAAGTCTCATGCAAACTGAGTTGATCCATGATATATCCTCACATGTGATGCATATATCAGATAGTGATGCATCAGGTTCCCATAGGGAATCCAATGAAGTGGATCACTTCACCACATGCCTGAATAAGAAGCTACCACTCTTCTTCTCATGACCCTTAGAAGAGCTAGGTCTAGCAAAACACTACCTTCTTTGAGTGATGGTCCCTATTGTATTCCACTGAGAATATGTGCATGAACCATGCTCCCGGAGCCAGAACTTTTGAGAGTAGTACTGTTCAGCAGTCCGCGCATGCACTCTGCACTGCCTCATGTCTTCCCCCGAGGTGATAAAGGGCATGGCAGGACTCCGGTGTCACCAGTTCCTTCTCACCGCTTCATGGTCTGAGTCAGAGCTTTTACTTTCCTATCATCCTTGTAACACACTTTACAAAAATATCCTTAGTACTGTGCATAGTTTAGATTTATTTTATTCTGTATCCCCTTTTTTTATTTTTGTTCAAATTTTCCTTTCGTGACAGACTTAGAACTTGGGACACTGCTTCGGTGGTAATTCCCGCCATTACAACCCGCACCCCACCCCCAGGATTCGGGCCTGGGTACAGGATTATACTGAAGATGTCGAGGTTCAAAACCATGCTTCCCACCTTCGCTTATTTTCTATCAGCAATGAGCACCAGCACTGTTTGTAATGCTTTGGGGAAGCCCACATTGCGGCTAGGTGCAGTATCTGCCTGTCCTTTCCTGCCCATACTTGAGAGGATTGGACTCTCTGCCTCAGGAAACACTTTATGGAGGCTGCCATGAGTCAGTCATTGGATCCTGGCCAAGGAACCCCCCAGTACATTGGCCTGAACATGCGAAGAGTGTTCCCCTACTGCAAAACCTCCATCTGGATCCGCCAGTACTAGTGCTAAGCACCCCGTGCCGGGACCTAGCCATGAAGCAAGGAAGCATGCACATAAGCATGGCAGCAAATCTTCCTTCAAGTCTAAGACAGATTTGGCACCAATCATGGGTTCCAGCCATGAAGGAGCCACGTGTTCCAAGTCAGTCAAGACCAAGACACAGCCATATCCATCACTGGATCCACTTGTACTGATCCTGTGATTCTGCCAGCTCTGACTCCGCCGGAGTCACAGGAAACGTCGGTCCCCAGACAGATGCAGTTTCCAATACCAGGCCCTCCAACGGAAAGGATATCATTGACCCCTGGGAGATTTAGAAGCGCCCTGGTCCCCACGAGTTGTTTGCACTGGAGGGACTGTGGTGTCTATGGGCCCCAATCTGATCACTAAGTTGAAGGAACCCTTATCTGCTATGTTCCTGCCTCCCCCCATTGGCGAGATTTCTGACTCCTATGATTCAGATGATATGGATATCCGACATGGTCCATGGGTCCTGTTCCGGATGCACGATGACCGGAAGGTTCTTACAGCATGGTGGCAATTCCCCACCTTGCCTGACCCACAGAGTTGGTATCCAGCACCATGGTCACAGGCTACACAACCACAGGATCAACTGGGTTGGCCATACTGGAGCTCATGGCCCCAACATTCACACTCCAAATGAGCTACTTCCTAGACCCCAAAAAGAATGTAGTATGGAGACTGATATTGGCAACCATTCCATTTCCAAACAAAGATTCTGCATGGTCACACTTGCAACAATCATTCCCTCCCTAGAAAAAGGCATGTGGTTTATGGCTCTCGATATACAGGACGCTTACTTACATTTCTGTATACACCTGACACACAGAAGGTTCCTGAGGTTCAAGGTGGGACCTTGACACCTTCAATATAGGGTCATACTGTTTGGACTTACCACTGCCCAGGGAGTATTCACCAAAGTTTTCTCAGTGGTTGGAACCAGACATCAGAGGATCCCCGTTTTTCCCTATCTGCATGATTAGCTATGGTAGCATGGTGCAAAGAAGCAGCCCAGGAATCGATGTCCCAACTCCTTCTACTCTTCTCCTCCCTGGGGATCAATGTCAAAAATCAAGCCCTACACAATCACTGCAGTTCATAGGAGCTCTCATAGATGCGACTTCTGCCTGAGTTCCAGGTTCCAGACAATGTGAGAACTAATCATTTGGGTGACTTCCAACCTTTCGGTTCTGGCCAAAATCTGCCTTTCTGTCTTGGTACACATGGCGAGATCCACCTATGTCATGTCCTTCGCTCACCTACACTTGCGCCTCCTTCAGCTGTAGCTCCAAAGAGTCTACTCCCCCACTCATCAACCTATGCATACTCTGCTCAGTATGCCACCAGAAGTCCTTTCCTCACCACAATGGTAGATGGACCCACTATGGGTCTGCTCGGGGATGACCTTCCTCTCATCCTCGCCCACTGTGACTATCATAATACATGCATCCCTCACAGCCTGGGGCGCCCACATGGGCAACTGCATGAAACAAGGCACCTGGACACCAGGGGACACCAGGATGCACATAAGCATATTGGAACACTGGGCAGTACGCAAAGCTTGACAGGTGTTCCTGCCAACATTTCAGGGTCAACACGTTCTCATCATGTCAGAGACCACCAGTCTTTTACTTAAGCAAGGGGGAACGAGATCCCAAGCCCTGTGTGCCGAAACTATATACCTATGGGAATGTGCATAGAATCAGAGAAATGGAAGGAACCTCGAGAGGTTATCTAGTCCAGTCCCCTACACTCATGGCAGGACTGCTTATCTAGATCATTCCTGACAGGTGTTTGTTTAACCTGCTCTTAAAAAATCTCCAATGATGGAGATTCCACAACCTCCCTAGGCAATTTATTCCAGTGCTTAACCACCCTGACAGGAAGTTTTTCCTAATGTCCAACCTAAACTTCCCTTGCTGCAATTTAAGCCCATTGCTTCTTGTCCTATCCTCGGAGGTTAAGACGAACATTTTTTCTTCCTCCTTCTTGTAACAACCTTATTTGCTTATTTTCATGAAAACTTATGTCCCCTCTCAGTCTTCTCTTTTCCAGACTAAACACACCCATTTTTTTCAATCTTACCTCATAGGTCATGTTTTCTAGACCTTTAATAATTTTTGTTACTCTTCTCTGACTCTCTCCAATTTGTCCACATCCTTCCTCAAATGTGGCACCCAGAACTGGACACAATATTCCAGTTGAGGCCCAATCAGTGCAGAATAGAGCAGAGGAATTACTTCTCGTGTCTTGCTTACAACACTCCTGCTAATATATCCTAGAATGATGTTCGCTTTTTTTGCAACAGCGTTACACCGTTGACTCATATTTAACTTGTGGTCTACTATGATCCCCAGATCCCTTTCTGCAATACTCCTGCCTAGGTAGTCATTTCCCATTTTGTATGTGTGCAACTGATTGTTCCTGCCTAAATGGAGTACTTTGTATTTGTCCTTATTGAATTTCATCCTATTTACTTCAGACCAATTTTCCAGTTTGTCCAGAACATTTTGAATTGTAATCCTATCCTCCAAACCGCTTGCAACCCTTCCCAGCTTGGTATCGTCCGCAAACTAAATGTACTCTGTATGCCATTATCTAAATCATTGATGAAGATATTGAACAGAACTGGACCCAGAACGGATCCCTGCCGGACCTCACTCGTTATGCCCTTCCAGCATGACTCAAACCACTGATTACTCTCTGGGAACAGTTTTCCAACCAGTTTTGCACCCACCTTTATAGTAGATTCATCTAGGTTGCATTTCCCTAGTTTGTTTATGAGAAGGTCATGCAAGACAGTATCAAAAGCTTTACTAAAGTCAAGATATACCATGTCTACTGCTTTCCACCTATATAGGCTTGTTACCCTGTCAAAGAAAGCTATCAGGTTGGTTTGACACGATTTGTTTTTGACAAATCCATGCTGACTGTTACTTATCACCTTATTATCTTCTTGATGTTTGCAAATTGATTGCTTAATTATTTGCTCCATTATCTTTCAGGGTACAGAAGTTAAGATGGCTGGCCTGTAATTCCCTGGGTTGTCCTTATTTTCCTTTTTATTGATAGGCATTATATTTGCCCTTTTCCAGTCTTCTGGAATCTCTCCAGTCTTCTATGACTTCTCAAAAGATAATTGCTAATGGCTCAGCTATCTCCTCGAGTATTCTAGGATGCATTTCATCAGGCCCTGATGACTTGAAGACATCTAATTTGACCAAGTAATTTTTAACTTGTTCTTCCCCTATTTTAGTCTCTACTGATCCTACTTCATTTTCACTGGCATTCAGTACGTTAGACGTCCAATCACTACCAACCTTCTTGGTGAAAACCAAAACAAAGAAGTCATTAAGCACCTCTGCCATTTCCACATTTTCTGTTATTCCCCCCCCCCCCATTGAGTAACAGGCCTACCCTGTCCTTGGTCTTCCTCTTGCTTCTAATGTATTTTGTAGAATGTTTTCTTGTTACCCTTTATGTCTCTAGCTAGTTTGATCTCGTTTTGTGCCTTGGCCTTTCTAATTTTGTCCCTACATACTTGTGTTATTTGCTTATATTCATACTTTGTAATTTGACCTAGTTTCCACTTTTTGTAGGACTCAAAAAAGAGTTTTAGATCATTGAAGATCTCCTGGTTAAGCCAGGGTAGTCTCTTGCCATGCTTCCTATCTTTCCTATGCAGTGGGATAGTTTCCTCTTGTTCCCTTAATAAAGTCTCTTTGAAAAACTGCCAACTGTCTTTTATTGTTTTTCCCCTTAGACTTGCTTCCCCTGGGATCTTACCTACCAACTCCCTGAGTTTGCTAGTCTGCCTTCTTGAAATCCATTGTCTTTATTTTGCTGTTCTCCCTCCTACCATTCCTTAGAATCATGAACTCATCATTTCATGATCACTTTAATCCAAGCTGCCTTCCACTTTCAAATTCTCAACCAGTTCCTCTCTATTTGTCAAAATCAAGTCTAGAACAGCCTCTCCCCAGTAGCCATCTCCACCTTCTGAAATAAAAAATTGTCTCCAATACATTCCAATAACTTATTGGATAATCTGTGCCCTGCTGTGTTATTTTTCCAACAGATGTCTGAGTAGTTGAAGTCCCCCATCACCACCAAGTCCTGTGCTTTGGATGATTTTGTTAGCTGTTTAAAAAAAGCCTCATCTACCTCTTCTTCTCAGGCGGGAGGGAGTACAGATCTTTCCTTACCTGGATGACTGGCTCCTCAAGGGGGAGTCCTGCTCCGAAGTAAAGACCCACGTGGAGTTGCTCCTATTGACGTGCACCGGTCTCGGCATAGTGATGAACGAGACCAAATCAACATTAGTTCCCGTCCAGCGCATAGAGTTCATTGGGGCCCTGCTGGACTCCTCGAGGGCCACAGCCTCTCTCTCCCTGGACAGGTTCGAGACCCTAAGGGATCTCATTGCCTCAGTCATGGCTTTCCTGGTGACCATGGCGAGGGCGTGCCTTTGAATTCTGGGCACATGGTGGCGTGTACGTACGTGGTCTGCCATGCCAGACTCCGTATGAGGCCCCTCCAGATCTGGCTAGCCTCCCAATTCTCCCAAGCTCGGGACGGCCTAGACAAGGTGCTCACAGTTCCGTCCCCGATACTGGGTTCCCTTCAGTGGTGGTCTTGCCTGAGCAATATGCTGCAAGGAGTTCCCTTCCGGGATGCCAGCCCGTCCATAGACCTGGTGTCCGATGCTTTGGACCTCGGCTGGGGAGCCCACACAGGGAACGTGCAGACCTGGGGAATGTGGTCGACTCCGGACTTGTCCCTTCACATAAATGTCAGAATTCAGGGCGGTGTGGTTGGCGTGTGTGGCTTTCCTCATGCACCTCCGCGGCAGGGTGGTCAGGGTCCTCATGGACAACACCGCCACCATGTACTACATCAACAGGCAAGGTGGGACTTGTGACAGCGTACCCCATAAGGCTTTATGGGGGGACGTTTATAAATGTATGTATGATATAACTGGCTGTATGCTTGCTTGATTTCTAAGTAAGCTCTGTGAGGCATTTGGTCAGCTTCTTTAGGAAGGAATTCACCAGGTTAAGTACCTGATCAGGAAACACTTGGGGAACAATGCATCTTGGAATGCTCCAATCCACATGAGAAGTCTTCCTGGAGACATGCAAGATGCCATGTGGACAATGGCGTCGGCCTGCAAAGACTGAGTCATGCAGGGGCATGTGACTTGCCCAGGTGACTCCAAAACTCCATCTTGGAGCTGGGCTTTGCATAGGAGGGAGGAGGGGGGTCTCCACCCACAAGAAAGAGTCTATTTAAACCCAGGGGAGACCCCTCCATTTTGTCTTCAGCTGGCTAAAGAAGGAGCCTCTCCACCCCCCCCAGGATACTTGAAGGAGACTGAAACAAAGGACAGTAACTGCAGGGGTGTGAGTGATTGCTGGACCCAGGCTAAAAGGAGATTAGCCTGTAAAAGGGAGCACTCTGGAACTGGTGAGGAAATTATCTGTATTCAGTTTGATTAGGCATAGATTCGCGCATTTTATTTTATTTTGCTTGGTGACTTACTTTGTTCTGTCTGTTACTACTTTGAACCACTTAAATCCTACTGTCTGTATTTAATAAAATCACTTTTTATTTAGTAATTTACTCAGAGTATGTATTAATACCTGGGGGAGCAAACAACTGTGCATATCTCTCTATCAGTGTTATAGAGGGCGAACAATTTATGAGTTTGCCCTGCATAAGCTTTATGCAGGGCAAAACGGATTTATTTGGGTTTAGACCCCATTGGGAGTTGGGCATCTGAGTGCTAAAGACAAGCGCACTACTGCGAGCTGTTTTCAGGTAAACTTGCAGCTTTGGGACAAGTGATTCAGACCCTGGGTCTGCGTCTGGAGCCAGACAGGAGTGTCTGGCTCAGCAAGACAGGGTGCTGGAGTCCTGAGCTGGCAGGGAAAACAGACGCAGGGATAGTCTTTGCACATCCGGTGGCAGCTCCCAAGGGGGTTTCTGTGATCCAACCCGTCACAGGACTCTCTGTCTCTAGCCTTCTGCCGGGAAGCCCTGAACTATGGAAGTTCTGTATAGCCCACGATATCTTCCTGAGGGTGGCCCACCTCCCGGGCGTCTGCAATAGGCAAGCGGACCGCCTCAGCAGGGTCTTGTCTCCCCCCCCCCCTCTCCTCCCCCCAGTACGAGTGGTCGCTTCACTCAGAGGTCGCTCATCGGCTCTTCCGAGAGTGGGGAGTTTCCCAGATCGACCTGTTCGTAACCCGCCAGAACTGGCTTTGCCCCCGGTTCTGCTTGAGGGGAGGGGTGGGAAAGGGTGCAATCTCCAATGCGTTCCTCCTACGGTGGTCGGGCCAGCTCCTCTGTCTTTCCCCGGTTCCCTCTCATCGCCAAGGTCCTTCAGAAGGTGAAAGCGAACAAGGCGAGAGTCATTCTCATAGCCCCGGCGTGGGCCCATCAACACTGGTACGGGCCCCTCCTACGCCTCTTGGTGGCCCCCCCGAGGACGCTGCCGCTCCGCCCGGACCTCCTCTCCCAGGACGGGGGGTGCCTCCTCCATCCCAATCTGGCCGTGCTCCACCTGACAGCGTGGCTGCTCCGTGGCTAAACGAGGAGGAAAACAGGTGTTTGGAGCAGGTAAGGCAAGTCCTCCTGGAAAGCAGGAAGCCGTCCACGCGTTGGACGTACGTGGCAAAATGGTCCAGGTTCGCCAGGTGGGCGAGTGAGCGAGGAGTCTCCTCCTCCACCACACCTCTCCAGCTTATCCTGGACTACCTCTTATCCCTTAGGGCCCAGGGACTGGCACCTGCCTCAGTCAGGGTGCACCTGGCGGCCATATCAGCCTTCCACCCGCCGGTGCAAGGGTACTCGGTCTTCTCCCACTCGATCTCCCGTTTCCTGAAGGTCCTCGACCGTTCATTCCCTTACGCCAGACCCCCCCATGCCGCAATGGGACCTCAACCTGGTCTTGTCCTGACTCACAGGGCCCCCCTTTGAACCTCTGGCCACATGTTCCTGGTCTCACCTCTCTTGGAAGGTAGCCTTCCCTGTAGTGATCACGTGGCCCAATGTGTCTCAGAACTTAGGGCCTTAACCTCAGAACCCCCCTACACAGACTTCCACAGGAATAAAGTCCAGCTCCGCCCACACCCGGTGTTCCTCCCGAAGGTGGTCTCCGCCTTCCATGTGGAACAGAGAATCTTTCTTCCCGTGTTCTGTCCTAAGCCCCATCCTTCTAATGAGGAACGCTGCCTCCACACGCTCGATGTGCATAGGGCGCTGGCTTTTTATCTGGATCGGACCAAGCCGTTCCGGAAATCCTCGCAACTCTTTATTGCCTTGGCCGAGCAGGGAAAAAGGGCAGCCTATCTCCACCCAACGCTTTCCCGCTGGATCACTTCGTGCATATGCATGTGCTATGATCTGGCGGAGTCTCCCCCGCCATCGATCATTAGGGTGCACTCAACGAGGGCTCAGGCCTCCTCAGCTACCAACATAGCCCATGTCCCTATCCAGGACATTTGTAGGGCAGCCACTTGGGCCTCAGTTCACACATTTACTTCGCATTACGCGATCGTCTCCCAGTCTAAGGATGACGCTGGGTTCGGCAGGTCGGTACATCCCGAGCTATCATGAACTCCTATCCACCTCCAACATTTATTGCTTGGAATCACCTACTGTGGAATACACATGAGCAATCACTCGAAGAAGAAAGGACAGTTACCTATTCTGTAACTGACGTTCTTTGAGATGTGTTTCCACATCCCGCTCTCCTTCCCCTCTGTCGGAGTTGTCCGGCAAGAAGGAACCAAGGGTGGGGGAAGTGCACAGTTCCCCTTATAACGCGGTATAGAAGTGCCACTCTAGGGGTCACAGTGGTGCTCCCCCAGTACAGGTATTGCTAAGGGAAAAACTTCCAGCACCGGTGCATGTGGCGAGCACGCACACCTACTGTGGAATACACCTGAGCAACACATCTCAAAGAACGCCAATTACGGAACAGGTAACTGTCCTTTAGGTTGTTTGGATACAGGCACAGGTGGAGGGGACAGGAGCAGCGTTGGCACTGGTGATGCAACCCTTCCTAATCATAACGACTATATTACAACTCCCTCTTTCAAACTCCTCTGTTCTCTAGCTCCCCTTGGTCGTTTAGCCTCTTGCTTTTAAGGCCTTCTCTCTTAGGTCAGCTCTGCCCCGTCGTTAATCACACCGGGGGAGGGTGATCACAAGGCTGATTGAGGCTGATCAAGGCTGAGCCAGGGAACACAGACTCACAGTCCCCAGACACACAATCCCATCTGACCCCGTAACTGAAATAACCTGAAAGAGAGAGAAACAAACAGCCAAACAAACTCACTCACCCCAAAGTTAGTACTCGCACCTTCTTCATTCAGCAGGGGGATCTCCTTCTCCCCCTTTCAAACTTCCCTGTTTGCGGTCCCCTATTCGCTAGCTCCCCTTGGTCACTTAGCCTCTGGCTTTTAAGGCCTTCTCTCCTAGGTCAGCCCTATCACATATCGCATCCTTTTGACAGCAGCCTACCTATCGCACACCCAGAACATGATTACCAATGCTCCCATCAGAAACTTTGCAACCAGCCACGAGTAAGAGTTGTACAACTCTGTGATCACTGACATCTTTGGTCAGTGAGGAACCCCCGTGAGGGATCTTTTCACATCCCACACCAACACCAAATGCACCCGTATCTTTCCAGGGGAGGAATTGGAGCCCAATCACAGGGAGAGGCTCTAGTCATTGTTTGTTTGGATCGCATGAACTACACCTTTTCCCCTTGCGCCTCCTACTACGAGTAATTTACAAGATCAGATGAGAGAAAGCAACAACCATCCTGATCGCCCCCTTCTGGCCTTGCCAATTCTGGCTCCCACTTCTTCCCTGCATGTCAAAGCACCCTCCACTCATGCTTCAGATGTTCCCAGAGCTACTGACCCAACACAACGGCAGACTCAGACATCCCAACCCACACACACTTTGATGGCTTGGTTTTTGGATGGACACCTCCACTAGCACAGGAGTGCTTTTTAGCAGTGAGAGAGGTCCTTTCAAGCTGCAAAAAAGGACTCCACAAGATGCTTGTATTGCACCAAATGAACACATTTCACTTCTTGGGCTACACAACAGGGCCTTATCCCTGACGCTATGGGCATCCCACTACTCTTGGAATATTTTCTTTATCTGAAGATCTTGGGACTTGACCTCAGTTCCATTAAGGTGCATGCAGTTGCCAATAGAGTCTTTTATCCACCAGTAGACTGCCGTTCGATATTTACTCACCCCTTAACTGTATGGTTCTGGAAGGGCCTTCTGTGGGAAAAACCCTCCCATTCAGTCTATCGCTCACCAATCAGACTTTAACCTAGTCTTCATCTCGCTGACAACCACTCCCTCTGAACCTATGGCCTCCTGCTCACTGTCCCTCCTTTCCATGAAAGTCGCTTTCCTCATCGCCATTACATCAGCTAGGAGGGTTGGTGAACTGGGAGCTATAATGGCCAACCCCCTTTCACCACTTTCCATAAAGACAAGGTCTCTTTTTACGTCTTCACCCCAAGTTCCTAACCAAGGTGGTTTTCCAGTTCCACCTGAGTCAATCCATACACTTACTTATCTTCTTGTCCAAACCTCACGCCTCTAATGATGAAAGGAGACTTCACTCGTTAGGCGTTCGCAGGCCTGGGCTTTTTATCTTGAGTGGACAAAGCTATTCTGGAAATCTACAAGGCTTTTTGTTGCAATAGCCGAGAGAATCAAGGGTCAAGCCATTTCCATCCAGAGAATTTCCAAGTGGGTCTCGGTGCATTATGTGCTACTATCAATTATTGGGACAGTCCCTACCCAAAGGGATTTGGGCCCACTCCACGAGAGCACAGGCATCAACGACAGCCATACTTCATAATGTCCCCCTCGTAGACATGTGGCGTTTGGTACACACCTTTTCCACACACTGTGCTCTAGTGCAGGGGTTCTCAAACTGGGGGTCATGAGGTTATTACATGGGGAGCTGCGAGCTGTCAGCTTCCACCTACAAACCCCGCTTTGCCTCCAGCATTTATAATAGTGTTAAATATTTTTAAAAACATGTTTTTAATTTAGAAGGGGGTCGCACTCAGAGCCTTGCTGTGCTAAAGGGGTCGCCAATACAAAAGTTTGAGAACCACTGTTAGTTCGTGATTTTGCAGTGGACGCTTCATTTGGAGCTGTAGTTCTCAGTTCCACAGTCTCTGTGTACCATCCTCCCACGTTAGGTGGTACTTGTTACTCACTCTCAGTGAAAGACAATAGTGACTATCACTCAAAGAAGAAAGCAAAGTTACTTACCTGTAACTGGAGGTTCTTCGAAATGTGTGGTCCCCATCTGTATTCCAAAACCACTCTCCTTCCCCTTCGCTGCGGATACAACATATCTGCAGTAGAGAAGCAACTGGAGATAGTGGCAGGCCATCGCACTCTTTATTGCCTCAGGCAAAACCACAAAGTGGTGCAGGATGGATTCACTGACTGCTGAACAGTACCACTTTCAAAAGTTACGTCTCTGGACGCATGGTGCATGCACATAACCTCAGTGGAATACAGATAGGGCTCACACATCTCAAAGAACCTCCAGTTACAGGTAAGTAACTTTGTTTTCTCTACTGGGGAAGAACGCCTCTGTGCACCTGGTAACAAGTCCTGGCAATGTTCAGGAGAGATGAGTTTGCTCCTAATAGCTCCTAGTGGCCCAGAAAGGAATGGCTCCCAACTAACTTGTAGTCAAGTATTAGGGGGTAGCCGTGTTAGTCTGTATCTACAAAAACAACAAGGAGTCTGGTGGCACCTTAAAGACTAACAGATTTATTAGGGCATAAGCTTTCGTGAGTAAAAACCTCACTTCTTCGGATGCATAGAATGCATCCGAAGAAGTCGAAGAAGTGAGGTTTTTACTCATGAAAGCTTATGCCCTAATAAATCTGTTAGTCTTTAAGGTGCCACCAAACTAACTTGTAGATGGCTAAAGCTTTTCTCTTTTTTCGGAGAGCCTGTTCTGAGCTGAACACCCAATTCTAGAACATCTAGTTCCATCCCAAACAGAGAGCCCTCTCCCTGACAGCCAGGCCCTTGAAGGGGTAGAGATCTGTGTATAAGGATATAAATGGGGTAGATAAGGCATGTCCAACCTGATGGCACTTATCCTGGCACCTCAGAACCACCTACCAGTAGGAATCAAAACTTTAGGTAAGAAAAGAAGTGCTATGTGCTGCAAAACAGGTTCATGTGGCCCTTTTTACAGGCACTGCATAAAATCTGTTTGATTACCTTAGCCTTCAAGTTAGTTTCAGAGTTAACTCCATGTGATAGCTGCTGTATTGTGGTCTATAATAATCTATCTAAAGGTGGATCAGTGTCCCTGCAGCCCCTTGTCAAATTCATGCCAGGTTTGATGCTTTTGAAAGAATCCACATTTAATAGCCTTATGTGTCATAGGATATTAGTGTGGTCCTGTAGCATCTAGAAGCCTGAGACATGGACCAGGACCCCATTATGCTAGGGGCAGAACAAATACACAATAAAAATACAGTCCCTGCCCCATAAACCTTGCAAGCTAAGTAAAAGAGGTAATGGCTACAGATAGACAGGGAGTACAAAGAAACAATGAGACAGTATTGATCAGCATGATGGGCAGTGATCTCAGCACACCAGCAGCCTAAGAATTGTGAAGTTTTGACAAAGGAGAGGTTTTTTTAAAGGAATTTTTTGAAGAAGGATAACAAGGTAGCTATGCAGGTGTTTAGGGAAATCTCCTCCCAAGCATGAGGCAGCATGGGAGAAAGCACAAAGATGTGTGTTTGAAAATTTAACAAGTGGGCAATGGAGGCTGGTATTATGGACAGATCAGAGGTGGGAGTTGACATCTCAATAGTGAATGAAAGATGATGGTTAGGGTTCAGATTGACTGTAAAGATCCTTGAAAGTGGAGACAAGCAGCTTATGTCTGATGTAATAAAGAAGGGGGAGCCAGTGGAGTTTAAGGAGAGGAGTGACATGGTCAAACTGAAGGTCTACGAAGATGAATTTTGCAGCAGCATTCTGAATGGAGTAATTTTCATTTGTCAGGACTAGAGGAAAGAATGTTGCGGTAATTAAGATGTAAGATAATGAGTGCCTGGATGAGAGTTCTAGTTGATGAAAGCTCCTTTTAAAAGAATCACTTCCTGTGAGCTAAGCACCTTATGTAGAAGGTCAATTTCCTGGTAGCTTCAGTTTGTAGAATGAGTGAGCTGTCTAGAACTCTCCAATGGAACTGATTAAATTCAGAGGTGGCATGTGGCTTCTTGTGTGAGGGAGATGGCTCAGGTTCTCATCCTCTGCTGCCACATGAAAGAATTAAAAAATCTTAAGAGTTTGAGATTTTTCCATTTGTCATATGCTAGGAAACTGAGACACAGGAAAGAGATGGACGATTTCATCCAAGAAACACAACTACAAAGTAATTGTTCCATTCTTTGCTGTTATGTTTGGAAGAATTGCTTTTCTTCTACCACAGTGGCTGAGATTAGCAAATTTGCAAATTACTCTCCTGAGGTCTATAATCTGTAGAAGGGCCCCATCTGCAACTCTGAGCTTCTCTCCCCCTCAACATATGTTAGTTTAATCTGTGGCATCCTTCAGGGCTAAGTTGGTGTCCTTAGCTAACTAGATAGAAACTGAAGGAGAGTGTTTGACTCTCGCTCAGCTTACCTGTGGAGATGTCAACATGTACAAATGCAGTGACATATTCTTAAAGGAAAACTCCTTCTCCTTCCTTCTGTGTTTTGACATGTGAGGGAAGTAGGTAGAAGTGTTGTGCCAGGCCACTTCTCATTGCTGTTGTTTTGGTGGGGGAATGGAAGTGTGAGAGAGCTACCACCGTGGATTGCTTTTGCTGTTGCAGGCACTGTGTTTACTTATACTATTTTATTATTATTTATTATTAATCAGAGATAGAGGGAAGAGAGAGTGATGGTTTCTATACTTCAGGCTTATTTGAAGCATGTTGTCTATTCTTGAAGTTACTATTTTCAATTATTTTAAGGCTCTCTGAGGAGCTCTGGGCGCCAACAAAAGTAAAATCTTGTACAAATGTCTGTCATCTTGAATGATTTAGAAATACATATTTAATTCATTTGCACAGTAGAAGTGGCCAAATTGCTGTTTGTTTAACCTATGTAAAATGAACATGCTATTTTTGGTTGCAAAATAACTTTCAATAAAAATTGCTGGCAGTTCCTTTTTGCACCTTATATTTTACAGTCAGTGTTTGATTGTGGGACTACCAGACATGTAGGATCTGAAATTCTCTACTTGAAGTGAGGAAAGGGAATCACTTTGTTAATTAAGAGAATACCAGGGTTAGCCATAGGAATAATGTATAGGCCTGATTTTATTTATTTTAAATAGGATAGATACATGATTGCATGTCTCTTGTGGTGTGCAGTCACCACATATGCAAATCTGGCAGTGGAACATGGAAATGCCCAACAAGCTATTTGCATATGCAGGTTCCACCGGGCCCAGGCATGGTACATGACAGCTGTTTACAACTGCATATCTAACTTGTTCAAATTATAGCTATTTTAGTAACTGACTTGGGTGTGGTCTAGATGGCCTGTTAAGCTTTTCTTCTAAACGCCAACCTAATTTGTACATGTGACTTGAAGATGTAAAATACATGGACCCATCTGTCATGCAGTAAAATCTGGGGGGGTTTCAGCGCTGTCATATGCTCAGGTAGATATCTATAAAGATAATATTGTATTGTGTGGGAGTATACCCTCTTTGCTTTGTGTACGGGCTGAGAAGTTCAGTGAGATGACCACTTAATAGAAATGAGTATGGATACTATGAATTTAACAAAGCACTGGGTATAAGTAGGATTTTTACTAATGTACTAGTGATGTTGACATGATCAATGAAAGAAAATAGCAAAACAGATGTAATATTTTTTTCTTGGCTCTGTGTCTGTTGACGCAGCTCTGAAGCAGCTGCTGCTATCTCTAATTTCTTTTTCTCTAGAGCTGATTTTTTTCTTGAATAATTGAAGTTAAAGTAAATGATAAATAATTTTATTTAACTTTATAATATGAATAAAATGCATTAGTTCCTTCATTGATCTGTATAGCCTTGTTCTTGTAAGTCATGATACTTGCATCTGACACCTTTTGTGTCTTACCTGGGTGAAAAAGAAACAAAGGAGAAATATGGTTTGGAAACCTTATGGTCCTAAAAAATGTTGAAGTTGGTGAGTAGCCTTGGGTTATTACAGCACTGACAGTGTGTTAAATTGCAAGTGGTGTGCTCATCATTTGGGAGTGAGTATGAAGGAGGGGGAAACAGCAGGTTCTTCTTCGAGTGCTTGCTCATATCCATTCCATTAGGTGTGCGCGCGCCGCGTGCACGATCGTCGGAAGATTTTCTACCCTAGCAACACCGGCGGGTCGGCTGTGGAGCCCCCTAGAGTGGCGCCTTCATGGCGCTGAATATATACCCCAGCCGACCCGGCGCCCCCTCAGTTCCTTCTTACCGCCCCTGACGGTCGTTGGAACTGTGGAGCGCGGCGTAGCTGTTCTCCACTCTCCCTAGCTTATCCAGTTATTCACAGTTATAGTT